>NW_015547732.1:111710-117958 GCF_001515605.1 Sinocyclocheilus anshuiensis
ATGCACCACAAGAAGTCGGCTTGCATGCCATCCAGCCAGAAGATGAAGATCGAGAACATTCTCCAAAGCAGCGGGAACCAGCTATTCCCCAAACAGCTGCTCATTACAAAGAGACTCCCAGCTTCCGGAGCCAAAGGAGTGGCTCCGCACGTCAAAAACGGAGGCTGGGGAGACATCAGGGACCATGAACTCTGCAAGAGCTACCTTCGATTACAGTGACTTTGTATTGTTTTTGTTGTTTTTGCATCCTCTAATGAAAGCCTTTAAGAGCTCTATATGGACTATTTCTTCATATTGCCTGTTTTATTGAGATATTCCAAATAAAAAATATGTGACATTTGGATTTGGTGATTATGAGCATCATTGAAGTATTATCGAAAAAAAGTGTTATTGTTGTCTTATATCTATTATTAAATAGCATTTTTGTGCCACTACGAAGACGACGTTTGTATGTATGATTTTACGATCTGCAAAAGCATGAACTTTCTTATGCCCCTTATAGACGCGTTGTCCCATTTACACAAGCTTTCAGATCTCTGGCTCCGATTTTCACAGATTTAAGAAAGTGAGGAAATAAAGCCTTCGGAGCTGTAGTTTGAGATAACAATAGTATAGTGAATGTAATCAGGGTTGTTATTGTAAACTTAAAACCATAAAAAAATAAAATTCTTGAAATAAAATAAGCATTAATGGAAAGAAAATATATATAAGTAAATATATAAAAATATAGAAATATATATAGGGACTCCTTATAATTATTTTATTTCAGCTTCTTGCCAAAGGCAACACTTCTTATTTTAGTTTAATTTGAAGTTCTAAAAAAAACTGAAACTAAATAAACTTAAACTTGACAAAAAAACTATATAGATATATTTAAAATAATAATAATTTAAAAAATGGCAAAACACAACAAAATGTAAAAAAATGTAAATTAAAATATAAAAATAAAATCTAATTCAAAATAGTATATCGATACTAAAATAACACTGTGTGTGACAAAGATATTTATTTATTATGTTTTGCATCCATGCACCACTGTCCAAAAACGTTTCTTTCTTCAGTGGAAGATGAAAGATGCTTTTAAAAGTGCCTTTGTGATTTTTGTTCATACAGTGAAAGTCAATGGGTGCCGGTTGTTTTGGACCCCATTGGCTGTAACTGAGCAGACAAAAACAGCTGAAACATTCTTCAAAATATCTTCTTTTGTGTACTTATCCCTTTAACTAAAAAGTGAAATGGTGTCTTACACCTTCCCCCTTTTGCATGTTTTGTATTAAATATTTTGACTTAATTTAATAATTTGAATAGCTCCATTTAACACTCTTACCATGTTTGAATCTGTTCCGCAGAAGATGCAATAGCAGTCAATAGGTTCCTTCTGATCCTGATTATAGGCTTCCACAAGAGGATTTCAAGCACTTTTAGAGGGAAATATCTGTTGTTACCAATAGAGTTCAATGGAAATAATGACCATAGTTAGCTAACGATGCTTTTGGGAAATGCACCCCTGAATGTCTAATTCATAGTGACACTCACAGACTGGTAAAATGTTGTATTTGGGATGTTTTCCATTAGTTAAAGATACTTCAGTGTACTTCAGTGGTGGTTGACAATGCAAAACCTATAGCCACAATGTTAGAGTGGTTGATAAAGTGTTTTTAGTGCATTGCTATGCAGTTGCATGTGGAAAAGTGTCCTGCATCCTCGCGTCTCTGTGATCTTCTGGTCTGGGTTCCTCCTTCATTGTGATTTTCACCTGTTTTATCGTCCCTCTGGTGAATATGTCCGATCAGCACGTGATTTGAAGTCTCAAGCGCATACTTGGGCTCTTACCAGAATCTTTTTAGCTTCTAACTCAAAGAACTCCACTGAAATGCATCCTATCAGTCATTAAATGCTTGTGTGTTAGCAATGGTGATAAAATGCAGCGGGACGGAGAACTGCACCAACAACTAGGATAAGTATCACTGATGTTTAACTGAAAAGCGACTAGTCGGGTGAAACTAGTCAGAAAATGTGTGAATACTAAGTCAGAGATCTCAAACCTCATCAGATTCTCTCAAGATCAAATCATCATTGATTTTATTGGTCAATACTCTATAATACTCCCAATACTCTCAATTTATGACAACTGTTGACTTATTGGGATTTCAGGAGAAACACCTGTGACTAAATTTACACCTGCTAAAAATCCTTTACCTAATTTGGGTTTTCTGGTCAAAAATGACTGGCCTTTTAAAAATTGCGATATTATCACTAAATACTGTATTTAATAATTGTATCAGCTTGTTTTCTTTCAATTAGCACTGGTTTTGTATTTTTTTTTTGGATCTAGTTTGTAGGGTTTATTGATTTGAGCTCATGCACCTCAGTTATTGAATGAAAAAGCATTATTTGTGGATAATTTTGGCTAAATTTAACTCAAAAACTGAGTTCAGTGAGACCTACGATCAACCAGTTCCAAAAAAGAAATACAAAACCTGTGCTAAATGAGAGAAAACAAGTTGATAAAAGATTGAATCAAGATTCGGTGATAATCTAACGTAACTAGAAATGCATAAGCAACTCTTTGTAGTCATCTTTGACACGGAACACCACAAGTGTAACAAGTTGGGGGGGGGGGATTCTAATAGATCAAATAAAATGTAACAAATGTAACAACTTTGGGAAGTTGTTATACCCTGTATGAGCAATGTCAGTAAGTTTTAGACATTTTCAAGAAAAAGAAAATCCTCTCTGGGTCAAAATGACCAGAACATGAGGCTTAAATATACTGGAAGTGAATAACCAACAGATCTGATATAAATACCCTGCAATTTTTCCAATTACAAATGTTGAGCTGATATTATGGTCTGACCTTTTAAGACTCATAACAAGACGAATTACTCTGGTGTCACCATGCACATCCACTGCTGCCATATAATGCTAATGGAGAGAATAGTTCAATGCCAATTAGTATAATCAGTAATTAATCAGAATGCAAATGACAGGCGGGGCCAGATATGATGATGTGAATGCAACCATCAGTACTGAACAGAGTTTGTGCTGCAGAGATGAATGGGGGAAAAAAATGTGCAGTGCATTTTTACTGGAACTAAATGTTCAAAACATATAATTATGAGGTTGGTCTTGAATTGTACAAAACATAAATGTGCACCAAACT
This sequence comes from Sinocyclocheilus anshuiensis, assembly GCF_001515605.1. Lineage (NCBI taxonomy): Eukaryota > Metazoa > Chordata > Actinopteri > Cypriniformes > Cyprinidae > Sinocyclocheilus > Sinocyclocheilus anshuiensis. The sequence goes on from NW_015547732.1 coordinate 114,874, forward strand.
ATGTCCATCAGTCCTGAAAGTATTTCTTGTGTTCATGCCAAGACCGACCTGTCTCTCTGTGTTAATTTCCCAATTATAAGAACCAACGTCTGGAGGAAAAAAAGAGTCTGGCACATCAGATGAAAGGCTGTTCGCAGGAATGAAGATCGCAAACTCAGACAGAGTGTAAAGCATGTGTGTGGTTTAACAGAAACTCAAAAAGCTGTAGATTTGAATAATGCAAGAGTTGATTTATCTTCAGCTTTTTACAAAAAAAATCAAAAAAATCGATAACATTTTTTTAATTCAATTTAATTCTATTGAAAACAGAGTAACGTTCTATCAATTAGAGAATGCATATCGTTTAAATCATTTAAGTATAATTTAAAAAAATGGCTTCTTCGTAATCAACATTATTGTTGCTTTAGCCATTATTACTATTATTAATTTTATTTTTTAAATTCAATTCAAGTTTATTTGTACAGCGCTTTTCACGATACAAATCATTGCAAAGAAACTTTACAGAAAAGTAAGTTTCTACAATATATTTAGTTTTTTTTTTTTACCCATAATATATATTTTTTTTAATATATTGTCATTTTGTATAATGCATTGTTAAATTGTATTTTAGAGAGTTGTTTATAATTTTTGGTTGTATTTTGTTGTTATTGTATTTCTATTTTGTTTTTATTTTATTTTATTTCCTCTCGTTTTTAGGCCATCTGGCAAAGGGACTACCAATGAAAACCTTTGGGCTAATTTGGGTACGTTTACATTCATGAATGTTGATTTATGTAGATTGTCCCTTTAGAAATAAATAAAAATGTGATGATTCAAGTCGGTTGAGATGCTAATCGCGATATAATTGGAGGTGAGAGTTTATATGAAAGTATTTCTGAGGGGAACTGAAGTTTAGATGGTATTTTCTTTTCATCTTGACTCTGTATAATGCATATTAAAGATGTTTTATGTAGCATCATTTCACAAAGTTAAAGTCAGACCGTTCTGTTTTTGCTTCAGATTTTGAAATTGCACAATCTAATTTAAATCAAAACTTTTAAATGCATGTATGCATTAATGATGTGTCCGGGTCGTTTTTGACCCGGAGAGGGTTTTCTTTTTCCTGAAAATGCTGTTAATGTTTCGCATTGGAGTTAAACTTACTGACTTTGCTCAGCACAGGGAAAAAAACAGCTTCCCAAAAAACTGATCATTTTTGTATTTCGGGGGGGATTTTTTTTCTCACCTTGTTACGGGTCAAACATGACCAGCCTACAGAAACTGCTTATTAATCTCTCGTCATGCTGTATTATCACCAAATCTTGGATTCGATCTTTGAATCAGCTTGTTTTTAGTCAATCAGCACAGGTTTTGCATTTCTTTTTGGACCTGATCTGAGCTCACGCACCTGTTTTTGAGTGAAAAAAGCATTATTTGTGGACAACTTTGACAATAATCACTGAGACCTTCAATCAACTACTACAAAACCTGTGCTGATTAAAGGAAAGCAAGGGTTGGATCCAAGTTTTGAGACATTTACAAGCAGTCTTTTTAACACCAGATTAGACAAAGGATGAATTTTCAGGTTAAATTAGTAATTATTTTCAAACCATACTCACAAAAACAAACATATCACATATAAGCAACCATCTGATGATGAAACACGAGCCAAACACAGGCTTATTTAAGATCATTTTATAAATTCCTCTGCATTAGAAATACAACTGTTTTCTATTTTGTGTAATTATTTCAATCCATCATAAATCTGTAATTTACAATATTTACACATTGTACAATAACCCGTTTCATTTGAAACAATATTAAAATAAATGCTTATTTAAACGCATTTTTCTTCCAATGCAATTCTGAGAAAAACCCAGTATGAACAATCAGTGCAAAACAATTCGACCACAGTAGTGAAAACCATCCAATTATTGTGCTTTTAATTAAACTCATGGTACTTTCGGGTTGTACTCCACAATATATTGCATCACAGTAATGAGGAGAGTTAGGCTGAAAACGTGTTTAACTGTCATGAAAATAATGCGTAGAATTTAATGGCTTCATTATGTTTATGCAAAATATATGTTCTTTGTTGATTTTAGAGTGAAATATGATCTTGACAGGCTTCAGTGTGAACAGTAAAGATATAATGCGTCTGAAGGTCCAGCTATACGATCGTCCCACTGGGAGAGTTGGCCAGGTTTTGGGACGACAACAAGCCCTAAAGAGAAAAATTATGAGGACAAGGACGCATTAAATTGATTAAAAGTGACAGTAAAGACATTTATAATGTTACAAAAGATTTCTATTTCAAATAAATGCTGTTCTTTTGAACTTTCTGTTCATCTGTGAATCCTGAAAAATAAAATGTATCAGTTTCCACAAAAATATTAATGTTTTCAACACTGATAATAATCAGAAATGTTTCTTGAGCAGCAAATCAGCATATTAGAATGATTTCTGAAGATCATGTGACACTGAAGACTGGAGGAATGATGCTGAAAATACAGCTGCGCATCACAGAAATAAATTACAGTTTAACAGATATTCACATAGAAAACAGATATTTTACATTACAAAACTATTTCACAATTTTTACTGTATTTTTGATCAAATAAATGCAGCCTCGGTGAGCGGAAGAGACTACAAGTTGACTGTCAACTTCTTACAAAACATCAGCACTAGCAATAAAATAATTGCTTTTCCTAACTGTTTTCACCTGGTTGATCAGTGATCAGATGTTCATTTGGCAAGAACAAAACTTGGCATCATGACCACAATGTTCACAGTCGAGTGCAGCCTCGCCTCAAAACTCTAGTATAACACAAACGCACACTAAAAAGTGATTTTCAACCAGTGATACTCTGTTTAATGCTGTGAACTGAAGCATATGACAAAAAGCATCAGTCTTTGGCATTGATGGACTGTAGGGAACCCTAACAATTTGTTGAAAATGTGCTCATCCTCAGGCCATCCGAGATGTAGATGAGTTTGTTTCTTCATCAGATTTAGAGAAATTGCATCACTGTCTCACTGCAAGTGAATGGGTGCCGTCAGATTGAGAGTCCAAACAGCTGATAAAAACATCACAATAATCCACAAG
>NW_015547732.1:118101-118759 GCF_001515605.1 Sinocyclocheilus anshuiensis
AAAAATTTGCAATTCAATCTTAGTACTTTTTTAAAAAAAAAAAAAAAAAGGGCAAATCACACCAACATATAGTTTTGTATAAATACAATCACAAAATAAATGAACAATACTCTCATTTCCTCCATGTCTTTACAAAATGTACTTTGCAATTACCTGTTTTACAGGATAAATACGATCTTAAATGACACCTCTCTAATTGTATTAGTAATACAAAACGGTCTGAAGAGAGCTTCTCGGTGTGTGACTGTATGTGTGCTTCTGGAAACGCACTCAACCACACTGGACTTGTCTTATGTCAGGGAAAGTGCTGGAAAACAGTGCAGCGCCTCCTCTGGTCTAAAGCCTGGAGTGTTCCAGACTAAAATCAGCACATCCAGATTCTACTGGACCCAAAACAAACAAACAAACAACAACATATATACTCAAGTCCCATGCATTAGATCACATTTCAGAGCTTTTCTCAGAATCAACTTCATTTTTATTTAATCTTTGTGTGTCAATTGTGTCTAACTTTGTTCTTAGAGTGCATAAAAAAAACAGTCATAAAAATATTATATATTAATTCATTTTCCAGCTTTCACTAACATACACTAAAAAATGCTGGGTTAAATATAACCCAGCGCTGGGTTAAAAAGGGACAAACCCAGCTATTGGGTTG
>NW_015547732.1:118878-127649 GCF_001515605.1 Sinocyclocheilus anshuiensis
ACCCAACCGCTGGGTCAAAACAACCCAATAGCTGGGTTTGTCTCTTTTTAACACATCGCTGGGTTATATTTAACCCAGCATTTTTTAGAGTGTACATTTTTAATGAACATCAGTCCTGATCATAACTACCAAAATGCCCCCCGCCCCCAACATTTTTTAGAGTGAAGCTAATTTTGAACATAACAGGTCAAACTGACACATAACAGGGAGGAACTTTTTTTTTAACAGTGTTCATATTTTTTCTTATTTTGTATTTTATCATTTTGAAGAATGTTAGTAACCAAACAGTTGCTGGCAGCCATTGAATTCCATAGTATTTTTTCCATACAAGTCAATGGCTACGAGCAACTGTTTGGTTACACACTAAAAAATGCTGGGTTATTTCAACCCAACTTTGGGTCAGATTTGTACTAACCCAACTTTTGGGTTAAAAATTTAATGCAACCATTTTACCCAACGGTTGGGTTAGTCCATATTTGTGACCCTGGACCACAAAACCAGTCATAAGGGTAAATTTTTCGAAATTGAGAGTTATACATCAGCTGAAAGCTGAATAAATAAGCTTTCCATTGATGTATGGTTTGTTAGGATCGGACAATATTTGGCCGAGATACAACTATTTGAAAATCTGGAATCTGAGGGTGCAAAAAAATCTAAATATTGTGAAAATCATCTTTAAAGTTGTTCAAATTAAGTTCTTAGCAATGCATATTACTAATCAAAAATTAAGTTTTGATATATTTACAGTAGGAAATTTACAAAATATATTCATGGAACATGATCTTTACTTAATATCCTAATGATTTTTGGCATAAAAAGAAAGAAAAATCAATAATTTTGACCCATACAATGTATTTTTGGCTATTGCTACAAATATACCCCAGTGACTGGTCCAGGGTCACATTTGACCCAAAGTTGGGTTGAAACAACCCAGCATTTTTTAGAGTGTGTGTACCAACATTCCTCAGAATACATTATTTTGTGTTCAACAGAGGAAAGAAACTCATACAGGTTTGGAACCACTTTCATTTTTGGATTAAGGTTATTTTTTGGCAAGTTGCATGGAAACCATTGGGGTAACACAAGCGGGTTACCCGTATTTTCAACACAACAGCAGTTTAAGGAAGACGTGCATCATTCAGAGCATAATTTCCACTGGAATGCAGCAGGATGGGAAGCTTTATCTCTCAGGTGGTTTGTGTCTTTATTGTGAATTCTGGCACCTCAAAGCTCAATGTTTCACAGAGACAGCCAATGAGCATTGCAGATTTCGCTTGCAGGAAGTGACACGCAGAACATTGATTGACAGACACCTCTTGTGACTCCCTGCCCCAAAAAGGATGAAAGGGGTATATGCTAGTGGACTCGCCTCGCCTGGTCTCGCACACACAGCCCGCCGGTCTTACTTTAGCTCTCTATCACTCCTCCTTACTCTAGTGGACATTCCTTCTGGAACTTTCTCAATCGGGGGTTCGAGAAACTTTGCTCACAAGTATATAAAGAGTGAAGAAGGCCCGATGCTCAGTAGATAAAGCGAAAGCAGCGACGAGAAGTCAACGGCAGAGAGCACAGCTCAACAAACTCAAAGCAAACTCAGATCTCCATACGCCAGGAGAATATTTGCACAGACGTTTTATCACAGAAGACAATCATCAAGGTAATTCAATATGCTAAATTTGTACTGTTTTTTTAATTTTTAGAATTTTAATTTGTTTAATTTAATTTCAAATGCTTTAAAAATATGTTAAAATTCGATCAGAATGTAGAATCATTTGAATGGCGTTAATGGCAAATATTTATTTTTTTTATTTGCATTTTCTCATTTTTACAACATTTTCCTCAGATTAAGAATTAAAGGCAAAAAATATAAGCAACATCACTGGGTTGCATACAGAAGCTAAGAGCACATGTCTGCAAGCATGGCTCTAGGAGAAGCCTAATGACAGCTGTGGCTTTTCAGACAATTTGTTAAACCAGAGTAACTCAAAATATTGTCCTAAAATGAGAATAGGTCGTATTACATTAGTTAAACCCCCAAAAATGGGGTAAAAAGATACTTCAGGTCGCATAATTGCAGCATTTGCCTGCTGCTTCTGTGACATGTGACACTCCTTCGAGATTTATAGTGACAGGTGTTGAACATGTGCTATTGATTCGACGGCTATAGAGGGCTTGGATCAGCTGTTGCTTCATTATCATTAATTTAAAGTTTAAAGGCTTTTGGCCAGAGATAAAAGCAATATATTTGTATTTTGAAAAATTGACAATAATTAAGAATCTTTTTTTTTCACCTTTTGAGTTGAATAATCTGCAGTTTTAATTCATAGGAATTTTGGGATGTAGTGATGAAAGTAACAAAAGCATTTTGCCACAGAATATTTATAGTATGAAATATTTGTGAACTTTCAGAGGAATATTACAGACAGAATAAAATAAATTAAGATTTGTATATATATTATTAAAATATCACTAAGTTGTCATTCCAACATTTATGTTTAGTAAGAATAAATATAATATCTGTATTTTGAGGAGGGTTATTATAGTTAACTAAAATTTCAACTAAATCCATTAAATTAAATTAAATTAAAATAAATCATTTTGTTACTAAATTAAATAAAAAATTAAAAAAACATTTTAATTAAATAAAAACATTTTATTTCAATTTATTTCAATTAATTTATTTATTTCAGCTAGTTTTCTGAAGCACTTGATGTTCTAAAATAACTACCGGTATATATATATATATATATAAACACACAACAAAATTACTAAACCTTTAACTAAAATAAACATGAAAGCAGAAAATATAAAAATGAAATCTAATTCAAAATATTAAAAACTGTGATAGTATCTCAATGATACTATCAAAATGTATTATTTAATATTTTACATTTATCTTTAACTAATTATGAATGATCTGTGTAAGAATTTGAGTGATTTAGAATGTAGTGATGAAAGTAAAGAAAACATTAATAGAGGACTGTATCAGAAAACATTTTAGTATAAAAAATATTTAGTTTGTTGTAGACAGAATAAGTTCATTCTTAAAGGAACCAGTGTCATTCCAACATATATGCTCAGTAAGAATAATTACAGGACACACAATGCTCAGAAATCTAATGGAATACATCCGTTTGTTATTTTCCAATTATATTAAGACTTGATATTCCAGAATCCTTATTTATAATCCTGATTATATATCTTTTATGCAGATGCCTGAGAGTGCTGCACGGCCGATGATCGAGGAGGAAGCAGAGACCTTCGCCTTCCAGGCTGAGATCACTCAGCTGATGTCTCTGATCATCAACACCTTCTATTCCAACAAAGAGATCTTCCTCAGGCTGGAGCGGACATTTCTATGATCGGTCAGTTTGGAGTGGGTTTCTATTCCGCCTACCTAGTGGCCGAGAAAGTCACGGTGATCACCAAACACAACGATGACGAGCAGTACATCTGGGAGTCTGCAGCTGGTGGTTCCTTCACAGTGAAGCCAGACTACGGTATGAGCTCTCATAAGTGTTTCATTGGGCTTTTTTTAGTCTAAAAGTACTGGAACTTGACATAAGTGACCACAAAACCAGTCATAAGGGTCAATTTTTCGAAATTGAGATTTATACGTCATCTGAAAGCTGAATAAATAAGCTTTCCATTGATGTATGGTTTGTTAGAATAAGACAGAGATACAACTATTTGAAAATCTGGAATCTGAGGGTGCAAAAAAATCGAAATATTGAGAAAATCATCTTTAAAGTTGTCCAAATGAAGTTCTTAGCAATGCATATTACTAATCAAAAATTAAGTTTTGATATATTTATGGTAGGAGATTTACAAAATATCTTCATGGAACATGATCTTTACTTAATATCCTAATGATTCTTGGCATAAAAAGAAAAATCTATAATTTTGACCCATACAATGTATTGTTGGCTATTGCTACAAATATACCCCAGCGACTTAAGACTGCTTTTGTGCTCCAGGGTCACATACGCATTTGCTTTGGAATTACAGGCCCATCCATTGGACGTGGCACCAAAGCCATTCTCCACCTTAAAGAAGATCAGTCTGAATATGTTGAGGAGAAGCGCATCAAGGAAGTCGTGAAGAAACACTCTCAGTTCATCGGTTACCCCATTACGCTCTTCGTAAGTGCTTGTACTTTGGTACAAGAACTGCAAACCTTGGTTCCTCTCCACTTGAACAAATAAAGCATCAATTCTCATCTTGCAGGTTGAGAAACAGAGAGAGAAAGAGGTTGATCTTGAAGAAGGAGAAAAGGAGGAGGAGGTGGCGGCCGGCGATGAGAAAGACAAACCCAAGATCGAGGACTTGGGCGCCGATGAAGATGAAGACACCAAAGATGGTCAGAACAAGAGGAAGAAGAAGGTCAAGGAAAAGTACATCGATGCTCAAGAACTGAACAAGACCAAGCCCATTTGGACCCGTAACCCTGATGACATCACCAACGAGGAGTACGGCGAGTTCTACAAGAGTCTGAGCAACGACTGGGAGGATCACCTGGCTGTTAAGGTTGGTAGGAATATCGAGTCAGAAATGGCTGGACTTGGTGAAGACTAGATGATTAAACCACCCATGTTCATCTTCTTGCAGCACTTCTCAGTTGAGGGCCAATTGGAGTTCCGCGCTCTATTGTTTGTACCCAGAAGAGCCTCTTTTGACCTTTTCGAGAACAAGAAGAAGAGAAACAACATTAAATTATACGTACGCAGGGTCTTCATCATGGACAACTGCGAGGAGCTCATTCCAGAATATCTCAGTAAGTCTCTCAGGAGTGCATTTGCCAGCGATTCCTAGAAATGACATCCTCCTGAGAACCAGAAAAAAAAGCGGTGTCAGTTTTACATTGGTTAGAGCACAAGAAAAAAATGGAAAAATAACATTTTTTAAAAATTATATTTTATTCATATGTTATGCTATGTCCTCTGTAGAGGACACCAGGACTCAAAATAAAATGACATGAATAAACATGAAAAGGGAAAAACAATGGGATTTTAAAAAAAAATCACCAATCAATTTTTAGGTTTCAGGATTTTTTTATACCAAACTTTGTATAAGGATGATTCTCAACTATAAAAGATATAACAAACATTACTTTATGCAATATGTGTGTACAATTTCCATAAACTGGTTTTCCCATTAAACACAATGTTATCTATACACTGTACCTAATTAGCATATTAATGTGCTGTTGGGACAGCATGTTGAAAAAAGGAGTGTAATAATTGGCCAGATTTTCATAATAATATCTAATATTGCATAGGAATATTGCTATATAATTTATTTTCCTATTCATTTGTTGTGTGTGTCTCCCAAAATGCATAATAAACATGTGTTTAGTCCTGGTGTCCTCTACAGTGGACATGTATGAAATCAATATCACTATAATATAATGTCCTCTACAGAGACAAAAACTCCATAGCTGGGTCTCAGGAGGATATGTCAGAGAGTTTAAATGTTAATGAGTTAAACTTTCATCCCAGACTTCATTAAGGGTGTTGTGGACTCGGAGGATCTGCCGCTGAACATCTCCAGAGAGATGCTTCAGCAGAGCAAGATCCTGAAAGTCATCCGCAAGAACCTGGTCAAGAAGTGTTTGGAGCTCTTCACCGAGCTCTCCGAGGACAAAGACAACTACAAGAAATACTACGAGCAGTTCTCCAAGAACATCAAGGTGTGTGTGTGTGCTTTCCGAGTAGCTATTGAAATCACATTTATCATACTTCCGAGCTAAAATGTATTTTCCAATTGTAGCTGGGCATCCATGAAGACTCTCAGAACCGCAAAAAACTCTCAGAGCTGCTTCGCTATTACACATCAGCTTCCGGAGACGAGATGGTGTCCCTCAAGGACTATGTGTCTCGCATGAAGGACAGCCAGAAGCACATCTACTACATCACTGGTTAGTAGCTGGCTAATGAATTTAAATATTATTTTAACCCACAGATGCCTCATACGAACCTTGCTCTTCTCTAAAGGTGAGACCAAAGATCAGGTGGCCAACTCTGCTTTCGTGGAGCACCTGTGCAAAGCCGGTCTGGAGGTGATCTACATGATCGAGCCCATCGATGAGTACTGCGTCCAGCAGCTGAAGGAATACGATGGCAAAAACCTGGTATCAGTGACCAAGGAAGGTCTGGAGCTGCCCGAGGACGAGGAGGAGAAGAAGAAGCAGGAAGATTTGAAAGCCAAATATGAGAACTTATGCAAGATCATGAAAGACATTCTCGACAAAAAGATTGAGAAGGTATACGCCGTTAACATACTAGGCTTTGATTTTGAAGTGCACACTCTTCAGAGCCATTAAATGATAGTGTATCCAAACAGGTCACCGTCTCAAACCGTCTGGTGGCTTCGCCTTGCTGCATCGTCACAAGCACATATGGATGGACGGCCAACATGGAGAGGATCATGAAGTCTCAGGCCTTGAGGGACAACTCCACCATGGGCTACATGACCGCTAAAAAGCACCTAGAAATCAACCCCGTCCATCCCATCGTCGAGACCCTCAGAGAGAAAGCAGAAACTGACAAGAACGACAAGGCCGTGAAAGACTTGGTGATCCTGCTGTTTGAAACAGCGTTGCTCTCCTCTGGATTCACGCTGGAAGACCCACAAACACATGCCAACCGCATCTACAGGATGATCAAACTTGGTCTTGGTAAGTTGGATGACTACAAATATGAAACATTTAAACACATCAGCCTAGAGTATATCACCATTATTAATGCATTCATGGTTATTGGTAATGCCCATCCAAAAAAAATCTGTCCACCACTACTCTTAATAATAAAATTCATAATTGGCATCTAGATCCTTTAACATCAGTGGAACTTTTCCAATGCATAGTGGAAAAAAAGTTTCTTAAGATGATTTAAATGTTCTTCACACTAATTTAAAATGGTTATTTTAAGAATTATCCACTAAAACATTTCAGTCCACCATTAGACTCTTAAATGTAAAGGTTCTTTATTGGCTTTGATGGTTAATTGAAGAACCTTTAACATCCATGGAACCTTTCCATTGCACTAAATGTTCTTTTTAATGGAAAAAAAGGTTGTTTAGAACAATAAAATGTTCTTCACACTAATAAAAAATGGTACTTTTAAAGGGATAGTTCACCCAAAAATGAAAATGTGATGTTTATCTGCTTACCCCCAGGGCATCCAATATGTAGGTGACTTTGTTTCTTCAGTAGAACACAAATGATGATTTTTAACTCAAACCGTTGCAGTCTGTCAGTCTTATAATGCATGGCAATGGTAAGAAAATCTATGAGAGTAAAAAAAACATGCACAGACAAACCCAAATGAAACCCTGCGGCTCGTGACGACACATTGATGTCCTAAGACACAAAACGATCAGTTTGTGCCAGAAACCGAACAGTATTTATATCATATTTTACCTCTAATACACCACTATGTCCAACTGTCTTTGGGCGTGTGCACGGCATCCGGTGCGTGAGGTGTGTACGTGCTCTGGCATAGTTTACGCAAGCGCCGGAAGTAATCTCTCGCATTTTGATTAGCCGTCGTACCTACAATGACTGTGCACTGTGTAAAAAATGAGTGACGTATACGAGCGAGAGCTCACTTCCGGCGCTTGCGTAAACTACGCAATGCATTATACGACTGATAGACTGCAACAGTTAAAGTTAAAAATAATAGTTTGTGATCTACTGAAGAAACAAAGTCACCTACATCTTGGATGCCCTGGGGGTAAGCAGATAAACATCACATTTTCATTTTTGGGTGAACTATCCCTTTAAGAATTATCCACTAAAACATATGGTCCACTATTAGACTCTTAAAATTAAAGGTTCTTTATTGGCTTTGATGGTTCCAGGAAGGACCTTTAACATCCATGGAACCTTTCCATTGCACTAAATGTTCTTTTTAATGGAAAAAAGTTTCTTTAGAACATTAAAATTTTCTTCACACGAATAAAAAAAATGGTACTTTTAAGAACTGTCCAATGAAAGGTTCTTTGGGAACCCAAAAATGGTTTTTCTATTTTCTATGGCTTTAAGGGTGTAGTCTTAAATGAAATTTCATTGGAAAAAAATGACTTAATTATATTTAATATTTAATCTTTCAGGCATTGATGATGATAACTCTACCGTAGAAGACATTACTCAACCCGCTGAAGAAGATATGCCAGTTCTGGAAGGTGATGAAGACAGTTCTAGAATGGAGGAAGTTGACTAAAGAGTTTATAAAGAGTAATAATTGTTAATGCATTTAATTTATTGTTTTTGTAAAAACAATCCAAAAGAGATTGTTAACTAGCCAATGAAATTTATTGTAATGCTTTTTGTGTAGTTACTGTAAATCCAAAAGACTAGCCAATGAAATTTATTGTAATGCTTTTTGTGTAGTTACTGTACCAGAAAATTTAATTAATTTAATTTTAATATAAGCTTTTTTTTTTTTTTTTTGTAAACCAACGTTGAAAGTTTTTAATAAATGAATGAAAATGTGATCTGGCATCACTCTTTATTTCGCTTCAAGCGATCTAGAAATTTAAAGGGGTAATATGATGTTGCTAAAAAGAACATTATTTTGTGTATTTGGTGTAATGAAATGTGTTTATGCGGTTTAAGGTTCAAAAAACACATTATTTTCCACATACTGTACATTATTGTTTCTCCTCTATGCCCCGCCTTTTTGAAACGCGTCGATTTTTACAAAGCTCATCGGTCTGAAAAGCGAGGTGTGCTGTGATTGGCCAGCTATCCAGTGCGTTGTGATTGGCCG
>NW_015547732.1:128259-129857 GCF_001515605.1 Sinocyclocheilus anshuiensis
CATGGCAATGGTAACAAAATCTATGAGAGTAAAAAAAACATGCACAGACAAATCCAAATTAAACCCTGCGGCTTGTGACGACACATTGATGTCCTAAGACACAAAACGATCAGTTTGTGCCAGAAACCGAACAGTATTTATATCATATTTTACCTCTAATACACCACTATGTCCAACTGTCTTTGGGCGTGTGCACGGCATCCGGTGCGTGAGGTGTGTACGCGCTCTGGCGTAGTTTACGTTAATGGGTGTGTTGATATCCAGCCGAAGAGCAATCAACCATAACTTCAGGCGAGCAGGCTCAGAAGTTGGGAATACGTGGAAAGTCACCACTCCCGAATGAGTTCGCGCGAGAGAACATAATCTTTTAGTTTTAAGTCGGTTTGAGCAATCCGGATAAGCGCAAGTAAGTACCATTTTGATTAGCCGTCGTACCTACAATGACTGTGCACTGTGTAAAAAATGAGTGACGTATACGAGCGAGAGCTCACTTCCGGCGCTTGCGTAAACTACGCAATGCATTATACGACTGATAGACTGCAACAGTTAAAGTTAAAAATAATAGTTTGTGATCTACTGAAGAAACAAAGTCACCTACATCTTGGATGCCCTGGGGGTAAGCAGATAAACATCACATTTTCATTTTTGGGTGAACTATCCCTTTAAGAATTATCCACTAAAACATATGGTCCACTATTAGACTCTTAAAATTAAAGGTTCTTTATTGGCTTTGATGGTTCCAGGAAGGACCTTTAACATCCATGGAACCTTTCCATTGCACTAAATGTTCTTTTTAATGGAAAAAAGTTTCTTTAGAACATTAAAATTTTCTTCACACGAATAAAAAAAATGGTACTTTTAAGAACTGTCCAATGAAAGGTTCTTTGGGAACCCAAAAATGGTTTTTCTATGGCCTTTATTTTTAAGGGTGTAGTCTTAAATGAAATTTCATTGGAAAAAAATGACTTAATTATATTTAATCTCTTCTCTTTCAGGCATTGATGATGATAACTCTACCGTAGAAGACATTACTCAACCCGCTGAAGAAGATATGCCAGTTCTGGAAGGTGATGAAGACAGTTCTAGAATGGAGGAAGTTGACTAAAGAGTTTATAAAGAGTAATAATTGTTAATGCATTTAATTTATTGTTTTTGTAAAAACAATCCAAAAGAGATTGTTAACTAGCCAATGAAATTTATTGTAATGCTTTTTGTGTAGTTACTGTACCAGAAAATTTAATTTGAGCTTTTCTAATATAAGCTGTTTTTTTTTTTTTTTGTAAACCAACGTTGAAAGTTTTTAATAAATGAATGAAAATGTGATCTGGCATCACTCTTTATTTCGCTTCAAGCGATCTAGAAATTTAAAGGGGTAATATGATGTTGCTAAAAAGAACATTATTTTGTGTATTTGGTGTAATGAAATGTGTTTATGCGGTTTAAGGTTCAAAAAACACATTATTTTCCACATACTGTACATTATTGTTTCTCCTCTATGCCCCGCCTTTTTGAAACGCGTCGATTTTTACAAAGCTCATCGGTCTGAAAAGCGAGGTGTGCTGTGATTGGCCAGCTATCCAGTGCGTTGTGATTGGCCG
>NW_015547732.1:130929-135068 GCF_001515605.1 Sinocyclocheilus anshuiensis
TATAAAAGACTTACTTACATTCTGCGAGTCAGAACAGCCGTAGTCTACTCTACCAGGATCAGGAAACAGTCCTCCATAAAATGCGCTGCACACATCTGAATATTTGGGTTAAACTGTTCTGGAACAGTGTTGTAAATACAACTTAACCACTGATTTCTAGTCGTGTCCACTTTTGGAAGAACAAACAAAGTAGTTTCACTTTCACAACTAAACACACAGCTCTTCACGACATGGCGGCAACGGCAACAACAATACTACAGTGAGAATAAAAGTTACGCCTTCTTTCTTTGCGTGAACATTTGGGCGGCGTTATGCAAATCTTCCCACATCGTGACGTAGACATGTGGGGGCGTGTTAGAACGAGCCGTTTTAGGTAGGTGTGGCTGACTCTTAACTTTTATAAAGAATATCTCTTTGGATTTGAGACTTTAGTCTTTGCAACTTTACAGATCTTCTTTATGCACCAAGAGCTTGTAACACTCCAAAGAGAAAGGAAAAATTGAAATCGCATCATATGACCCCTTTAATCTCATTCTTGGCCCCGCCCCTTTAACAGTTGTAAACGGAGGCGGGCGGGGATGATTGACAGTCAAGCCCCTCCCCCTGCGTCCGTTGGAAAGCGTTGAGAAGATCTTTCTGGAGCGTCCGCACTCGTAAATAAGCGCCGCTGACGTACGTTACGGATCTCCCAGAGCTCAGTGACAGCTGAGGAGAAAACTCTACAAGCCTTACGGAGAACCGCTTAATCTAACTCACTCTAACAAACCATTCAATGTAAGAATACAGAATCTGAATAACATCCCAATTCGCCATCATTTGACTCTTTTCGCCTGCATATGCGACGTTTATTCGCGCTTCATTCATTCGTCAACACTCTTTTAACAGTTGCGATGCTGCTGCGCTACTTTTAATTTCCTATCTCAATTTCAAATGAGTTTTAACATCAGTCAGCATGTTTAAATCGGCAGATTGCAGTCATCAGACCATTTGGAGTTGTTACCTCAGAGGATTTCCATCAGATTAAACGAGGCTCCTGTACCTTTAAGATAAATGTGCTTATGAACACATGCGAGGAATTATTACACATGCACGGAGTGCATTATAAATATGTGATTTTATAGATGTTGTTGCTATTATTAAAGCTTAAGGTGTAACAGAATGCACTGGTGCATTGCGTGGGAGTCAAATAAGTTATATTAATAGAATTAATGCAATACCCTTTTGCATTTGAATTAAACCATGTTATGATTCCTTAAATGGCTTAGGAAGGTTATACAGTATAGTATAGGATTTTGATCTCGATTCAGTGTCAATACACATGTATATACTGTATTAGGGGATACAAATCTTCTGTTGAATGCAGTTTTTTGGTACCGTTTTAAACTTTCAAGTCAAATTAAATTCAGTATTTGCTTGTTTTCATTAATATTCACTTGTGTGTACTTATACGAGTATCATTGAAAATTAAAAAGGAATGTAGTTTATTAACTTTTTTAATTTCACATTTAAAAAAAAAACCTAGTGTCTAAATATTTATTCAAATGCAAAACTTAAAAATAAGTAAGCAGGTATGAGCTGCAATACTCTTTTGAGAAACCAGACTAGTAGATACATGCATATTTATTAAAGAGCAAACCATGTCATTACAAATAAAACTTTTTTTTTTCCGAGCATCCAATTTGCTTCTTTGCTTTGGAATTTAAAACCATTTTCTCTATTTTAATCTTACATAGGCCTACTACACTAATTGTAATATAAGTAGGCTAATAGAAATATTAGAAAAAAATATTTTAAGTGTCCATTAATGGACCATAATTATTGCAAAATAGTATTTAGGACCGAACGATCTCCTAAAAATAGTAAATACATATTATTGAACTAAAATATAGAACATTTATTTAATAATTTTTTTAAAATTGATTATTGTTAATTTTATTACTGACTGATTAATCAGTAATAAAATAAAAACAAAGATGCACATTACAAGAAATATAACAGTGCTTTATAAAATTTTAATGCAAAAAATAATGATAATTAAATCATATATAAAAAAAAATAGCATGCAGCCTTCAACTTTTTCACATAAACAGTTAGTAATAGAATTAAAAAATACAAAGATGCACATTACATTTTCATTGTAGTGCTGGGTGGTATGACCAAAAATTTATATCACGGTATTTTTCAAAATTATACCGGTTTCACGGTACATGACGGTATTTTTTTTTTTCATGCATGACCAGGTGTTAACCATATTTTCTACTGATTGAGAGGAAATACTGCAGTATATTGACTTAGAATGCCCTATTTTACTGTCATGATGAGTGAATATTGTCAAAAAATACCACACTAAATAGTGACTAAACACGACCCCTTTTAATACATGTTAACCAGGAGTCACTCTCATTTATAATCGCGACATCGTCTGATAGAGACGCCGAGAGAGGCGACACTTCGGGAAAGTCAGACCTCGCGTTCGCGGGACAGCACTGGCGAAATCTTCCAACTGAACCATAGCTAAGGTTTATCCAAAAAAGTCACTAGGTTTGTCAGTATGAATATTCTATGGAAAAAAGCCACTAAAAGGATCTGAAAGTTGCTAAATCTAGTGCTAAAGTCGTGCTCGTGTGTGTGGGAGCTGATGGCAGGGGGCGGTGGATATTTGTGGCGGTCAATGTGGATATTGTGGATGAGTTCTTCTGTGTCATCACGTTCTATTAGTCCTACAGATTCAGTTTCGGAGCTTTCACGCTTAGTAACACATACAGCTGTTCCCTCACCACAGTGCAACAGTGAAAAGGGACCCCTTTCAAACAGTGTCGCGTTCCGAACCTTGTTTAAGCGACATATCACACTTTTTTATAGCGTTATTTTAAAAATTCATATCATAGCAAAAATAAACATCGGTATTCGGTATGAACCGGTATACCGCCCAGCACTATTTCATTGTCTTATTAAAGCTGCTTAAATGATCAAATGGAGCTGTAAAACTAAATAAAATGCTCTTACTTCCCATCAGGCTTTGGATCAAATCCGCTATGAGAGCCTCACAGACCCGAGCAAGCTGGACTCAGGAAAAGACCTCAAAATCGAAATCATTCCCAACAAACAAGAGCGCACGCTCACAATCATCGACACCGGCATCGGCATGACCAAAGCAGACCTCATCAACAACCTGGGCACAATCGCCAAATCCGGCACCAAGCCATTTATAATTTTGACCCATACAATGTATTGTTGGCTATTGCTACAAATATACCCCAGCGACTTAACACTGCTTTTGTGCTGCAGGGTCACACATATATATATATATGCTTTATATTCCAGAATCCTTATTTATAATCCTTATTATTAATCTTTTATGCAGATGCCCGAGAACGCCACACAGCCCATGATGGAAGAGGAAGCAGAGACCTTTGCCTTTCAGGCTGAGATCGCTCAGCTGATGTCTCTGATCATCAACACCTTTTATTCCAACAAAGAGATCTTCCTCAGGGAGCTCATCTCCAACTCTTCAGATGTAAGTCAATCAGTGCATTCTCCATTTATGTTCCAGCATTTGTTCCAAAAATTCACAATAACACAATGCATATCTTCAAAACAGGCATTGGACAAGATCAGATATGAGAGCTTGACAGACCCAAGCAAACTCGACTCATGCAAGGACCTGAAGATTGAACTCATCCCCGATCAGAAAGAGCGCACGCTCACAATCATCGACACCGGCATCGGCATGACCAAAGCAGACCTCATCAACAACCTGGACACCATCGCCAAATCCGGCACCAAGGCCTTCATGGAGGCCCTGCAGGCCGGAGCGGACATTTCTATGATCGGCCAGTTTGGAGTGGGTTTCTATTCCGCCTACCTAGTGGCCGAGAAAGTCACGGTGATCACCAAACACAACGATGATGAGCAGTACATCTGGGAGTCGTCTGCAGGAGGATCGTTCACCGTTAAAGTGGACAGCTGTGAGTGTCGTTTGATCTTGTGAATGATTTGACAGACGGCCGCTGAAATACTGTAAGCTGTGGCTGAAGGTTAAAGGGATAGTTCACCCAAAAATTCAAATTCTGTCATTAATTACTCACCCTCATGTCGTTTCAAACCCGTAAGACCTTCGTTCATCTTCGGAACACAAA
>NW_015547732.1:135458-140153 GCF_001515605.1 Sinocyclocheilus anshuiensis
CAAACCTGTAAGACCTTCGTTCATCTTCGCAACACAAATTAAGATATTTCTGAAGGAATCCGAGAGCTCTCTTACCCTCCATAGACAGCAACGCAACTGAAATGTTCCCAAATCCAGAAATGTAGCAAGGAGATCTGTAAAATAATCCATTTGACATCAGGGGTTCATCTGCAATTATACGAAGCTACGAGAATACTTTTTGTGTATAAAAGAAAAAAAAAACGACTTTATTTAACAATTCGTCTCCTCCGCATCACCCTGTAATGCCATTTTGGAGAATATCAGCTGGAAGTAAACAGCGTATGCTGTTCTGTGTCAGCTGCGCCACACGGACCCACTGTTCCCGTTCAGATCAAATCACAACAACGTAGGAAACAGATCCAGATTTCTTTTGCGCACAAAAAGTATTCTCGTAGCTTCGTAAAATTACGGTTGAAAACAGATCCGTGTGACGCAGCTGACACAGAACAGCATATGCTGTTTACTAAGGTTGTGACGGTGAGGAAATTTTCCCACCAGTTAATCGACGTGTGACAACACCGATAATACCAGTATCACAAAAGCGGCGTGCACATTTTACTTTCACTTTCAAATACCGGCAATTCGGCAAAAAGCAATTGTTCGTTTGAATTTTCCCTCTTTTTTTAGCTTTCCTTCATTTTAAATAGCTTAAAAGCACCGTGCGCATTTTACTTTCACTTTCGAATTAGCGGAAATTCGGCGTCAATTGCTTGAATGCAACAACAAAATCACTTTAGCCTATATATAAAACAGAACTTTCATTAACAAAACGAATAAAAATACACCATGCTATAGGGCAGGCTATGCCTAATATAAAATAACAAATAACTTACATAAAGTTTAAATAGGTAGCCTATACAAAACTGGAAATAAGTAGAAATATGTATAATATATAACGAAATAAATAGGTTAAGAAGCGTAGAAAGTTTATTAGCAAAACGAGTAAGAAAGCTTGGAGGCACGGCATACACCTTGATGTCAAATAAAATAAATAAATGACACAAAGTTTAAATAAAGTAAAAATCAGCAAACACTGTGGAACCAATTAAATAAGAAACGAATGTTTAAAAAAACTTCCAAAATCACCTTAGATAAACGGCAAAAGTCAACAGGCTTTTCAAAATCCAAAATACTGCCAAACAGGCGCTTTTGCATCTCGTTTCGAAACTAAATCATCAGCGATAATCTTGTCTGTCTCAATGATTTTTATTACTATAAAAAATCAAAACAACGGTGGGAGTCGATGCCGCGGTGGGCAAGTGTCGTAACCGGTGTTGGGGCTTAACAACGGTATCACCGTCAGCACCGTCTGTCGCGGCAAGGCTACTGTTTACGTCCAGCTGATATTCTCCAAAATGGCATTACAGGGTGATGCGGAGGAGATGAATTGTTAAATAAAGTCGTTTTTTTTTTCTTTTACGCACAAAAAGTATTCTCGTAGCTTCGTATAATTGCGGATGAACCCCTGATGTCACATGGATTATTTTACAGATCTCCTTGCTACGTTTCTGGACTTGGGAACATTTCAGTTGCATTGCTGTCTATGGAGGGTCAGAGAGCTCTCGGAGTTAATGACATAATTTAAATTTTTGGGTGAATTATCCCTTTAATGGAGATGTTGCTCTTTCTGTAGCCGAGCCGAGTCGAGGCACAAAAGTGGTCCTGCATCTGAAGGAGGATCAGACGGCAGACGGAGAAGAGCGACGAATCAAAGAGATCGTGAAGAAGCACTCGCAGTTCATCAGCTACCCCATCACCCATCACACAAGTGGCTTTTAGGTCATTCTACAGAACGTAAATGAAAAAAATAAGGCACTTTGACTTAAAATAATCACTTGAAGTCTCCCTGGAGTTATATATTATAGATATATATTATATAGAATATTTCAATAATTTAGCAACACATTCGCATGTCTATGCTTCTCTGTTGTTGATAAATGACACGCTTCTAAACAAATTATTTATTTTTTAAATATTTCTTAAATATACTAATTAAGTATTTGTAATATATCCTTTTTTATGTTTTTTTTATATTTATTAAATTTATTTATATTTATTAAATCTAATGGGGTTTTTTTACATTAAAAAAATTAAGTTAAAAATGTATATAAATTACAAGGCAGAGGAGGAGAAAGAGAAAGAGGAGGATGAGGAGGAGGAGAAGGACGAGGATAAGCCGGAGATCGAAGACGTGGGCTCCGACGACGAGGACCATGATGACAAGAGCTCCGACAAGAAGAAGAAGAAGAAAAAGATCAAGGAGAAGTACATCGACCAGGAGGAGCTCAACAAGACCAAACCCCTGTGGACCCGCAACCCTGACGACATCACTAACGAGGAGTATGGCGAGTTCTACAAGAGTCTGACTAACAACTGGGAGGATCACCTGTCCGTCAAGGTGACAAATTGAGATACAACTATTTGAAAATCTGGAATCTGAGGGTGCAAAAAAATCTAAATATTGTGAAAATCATCTTTAAAGTTGTCCAAATTAAGTTCTTAGCAATGCATATTACTAATCAAAAATTACGTTTTTATATATTTACGGTAGGAAATTTACAAAATATCTTCATGGAACATGATCTTTACTTAATATCCTAATGATTTTTGGCATAAAAGAAAAATCTATAATTTTGACCCATACAATGTATTGTTGGCTATTGCTACAAATATACCCCAGCGACCCCAGCGACTTAAGACTGCTTTTGTGCTCCAGGGACACATATGTGCAGAAACAGACTTTTCCAGGTTTTAAGTGCTATAATCAGGTCCCCAGTGCATCTACCAACCAAGGAAACGTGAAAAAGATTAACCCAGACGGCATACACCTTGATGTCAAATAAAATAAATAAATGACACCAAGTTTAAATAAAGTAAAAATCAGCAAACAATGTGGAACCAATTAAATAAGAAACGGATGTTTAAAAAAACTTCCAAAATCACCTTAGATAAACGGCAAAAGTCAACAGGCTTTTCAAAATCCAAAATACTGCCAAACAGGCGCTTTTGCATCTCGTTTCGAAACTAAATCATCAGCGATAATCTTGTCTGTCTCAATGATTTTTATTACTATAAAAAATCAAAACAACGGTGGGAGTCGGTGCCGCGGTGGGCAAGTGTCGTAACCGGTGTTGGGGCTTAACAATGGTATCACCGTCAGCACCGTCTATCGCGGCAAGGCTACTGTTTACGTCCAGCTGATATTCTCCAAAATGGCATTACAGGGTGATGCGGAGGAGATGAATTGTTAAATAAAGTCGTTTTTTTTTTTCTTTTATGCACAAAAAGTATTCTCGTAGCTTCGTATAATTGCGGATGAACCCCTGATGTCACATGGATTATTTTACAGATCTCCTTGCTACGTTTCTGGACTTGGGAACATTTCAGTTGCATTGCTGTCTATGGAGGGTCAGAGAGCTCTCGGAGTTAATGACATAATTTAAATTTTTGGGTGAATTATCCCTTTAATGGAGATGTTGCTCTTTCTGTAGCCGAGCCGAGTCGAGGCACAAAAGTGGTCCTGCATCTGAAGGAGGATCAGACGGAGAACATCGAAGAGCGACGAATCAAAGAGATCGTGAAGAAGCACTCGCAGTTCATCAGCTACCCCATCACACTCTTTGTAAGTGGCTTTTAGGTCATTCTACAGAACGTAAATGAAAAAAATAAGGCACTTTGACTTAAAATAATCACTTGAAGTCTCCCTGGAGTTATATATTATAGATATATATTATATAGAATATTTCAATAATTTAGCAACACATTCGCATGTCTATGCTTCTCTGTTGTTGATAAATGACACGCTTCTAAACAAATTATTTATTTTTTAAATATTTCTTAAATATACTAATTAAGTATTTGTAATATATCCTTTTTTATGTTTTTTTATATTTATTAAATTTATTTATATTTATTAAATCTAATGGGGTTTTTTTACATTAAAAAAATTAAGTTAAAAATGTATATAAATTACAAGGCAGAGGAGGAGAAAGAGAAAGAGGAGGATGAGGAGGAGGAGAAGGACGAGGATAAGCCGGAGATCGAAGACGTGGGCTCCGACGACGAGGACCATGATGACAAGAGCTCCGACAAGAAGAAGAAGAAGAAAAAGATCAAGGAGAAGTACATCGACCAGGAGGAGCTCAACAAGACCAAACCCCTGTGGACCCGCAACCCTGACGACATCACTAACGAGGAGTATGGCGAGTTCTACAAGAGTCTGACTAACAACTGGGAGGATCACCTGTCCGTCAAGGTGACAAATTGAGATACAACTATTTGAAAATCTGGAATCTGAGGGTGCAAAAAAATCTAAATATTGTGAAAATCATCTTTAAAGTTGTCCAAATTAAGTTCTTAGCAATGCATATTACTAATCAAAAATTACGTTTTTATATATTTACGGTAGGAAATTTACAAAATATCTTCATGGAACATGATCTTTACTTAATATCCTAATGATTTTTGGCATAAAAGAAAAATCTATAATTTTGACCCATACAATGTATTGTTGGCTATTGCTACAAATATACCCCAGCGACCCCAGCGACTTAAGACTGCTTTTGTGCTCCAGGGACACATATGTGCAGAAACAGACTTTTCCAGGTTTTAAGTGCTATAATCAGGTCCCCAGTGCATCTACCAACCAAGGAAACGTGAAAAAGATTAACCCAG
>NW_015547732.1:140300-147769 GCF_001515605.1 Sinocyclocheilus anshuiensis
TGTTTTTAACGTAAACTTGTGTGTGAATGAGAACTTAGTTTAGTACTCACATGCTGTGACAGCCGCTTTCTGTGCGTGTGCTTCAGATGTGTGCGCTCAGAAAACCGTATATCAGAAGTTTAAACTCATATGGTTTAAAACGCATGATTTCAGTGAGATAAACATGATAATCAGAACCAAATCAGATGATTTTAGCAGGTCCGAGCTGTGCAGCTCTATTCTGGAAAAGGGGGCGGGGAGCAGCAGCTCATTTGCATTTAAAGAGACAGGCACGAAAAACAGCGTGTTTCTGCTTCCACTCAAAATAGACATTTTCAAAATGATATAATAAATGATCTGTGGAGTATTTTGAGCTGAAATTTGACAGACGCATCCTGGTGACACCAGAGACTTATATTACATATTGCAAAAAGGGGCATAATATGTCACCTTTAATGCATGAACTAGAGTGTATCAAAGATACTCAAATAGCGCTTATGTCTATGCAACTTTTGATAAGAAACAAAATCTTATCTTTCAAATTATGTCCATCTTTTTTCAGGAAATTCAAACAATAAATGCGGTTTTGACGCTCTTTGTTGTGTAGTGAGTGACAGATCACTGTATAAATGCCTCAGTTCAAATGGCAGCGTGATCATCCCTTTCTCTTTACTAGATTTAACATGAAATAAACATGAATGAACATCTCATGCCTCAATCAGTGTTTCAACCTGCAGAAAAACGTCAGTGAAACAGCTCGTGAACAAAACGTCACGTAGCATTTCATTTACCTCAGTGTCCACAGCTCGTTAGTGTCCTATAAATGGAGAAATTTTGTGAAATATTAGACTTTATACTCATTATATTTTACTTTACCTGTTAGTGATGTCTTAATTATTTAATGTATGTTTAAATAAATCTGTTTTGAAACGAGTCATGAGAGCCACTGTGTAAATGATTATATTTCAACAACAAATAGAATTTTTTATAATTTAGAAGTTAATTTAAAAACTGCATTATGTGCGTTTGCATACAATTTGTTTATTTGAGTGTTGATTTTTATATAAAAATAAATAGTAGTTGAATTTAAGTTTGGGCTTTGTTGTATAGTTTAGAGCAGAAGCTGAGGTAGATTTTCATCCCTAAGAACATTTTAATTATAATAAAATGTAGTTAATAATTTAATTATAATAAAAAACACATTTTTTAAAGAAAGAGCAATTTGTTCAGTAAACCACTGTTTATAAAAACCGTCATGTTTGTGGACCGTTACACCCCTAAAAGACATAGACAAAAATGATAAAACTGTCAAAAACAACAAAATTACTTAAAAGTGAAAATACAAAAAATCTAATTCAAAATATTAACAAAAACTGAAAATATTTATTTATATATAATTATGTACTGTATATGTGTGTATGTATTTGTATTTATTTATGCAATGTTTTATTATATATTTTATTTTTATATTTTACTTTTTCTGAACCCATTCAATCAGACGGAAAAAAATGACATTTTAAACTAGATAAAAAAGTTAGTTAAGACAAACTTTAGGTTGGCTTGAGAAAGCCTAGCCTGAAAGTTTAAAGCAGTTGTAAAAGCCTGAAGTTAGAAAATGTAGATAGATTAGATAGTTTCTGGCATGATTAGCATGTTACTAGCATGTTGCTAGCATGATTAACAAGTGACTATCATGTTGCTAGCATGATTAAGAAGTTCCTAGTATGTCACTAGCATGATTAGGAAGTTACTAGCATGCCGCTAGCATGTTTATAGCATAAATAGCAAGTTACTAGCATGTCGCTAGCATGTTTATAACATGATTAGCATGTTACTAGTATGTTGCTAGCATGATTAGCAAGTGACTAGCATGTTTCTAACATGGCTAGCAAGTTACTAGCATGTTTATAGCATGCTTAGCAAGTTACTAGCATGTTGCTAGCATGTTTCTAGCATGATTAGCAAGTTACTAACATGTTTCTAACATGATTAACAAGTTACTAGCATATTGCAAGCATGTTTGTAGCATGATTAGCATGTTGATGGAATGATTAGCAAGTTACTAGCATGTTGCTAGCATGTTTCTAACATGATTATCATGCTACTAACATGTTGTTAACATGTTTCTAGCATGATTAGCATGTTGCTAACATGTTTCTAGCATGATTAGCATGTTGCTAGCATGTTTCTAGCATGATTAGCAAGTTGCTAGCATGTTTCTAGCATGACTAGCATGTTGCTAGCCTGTTTTTACATTTTCAAATTATATTAAACATGCAAAATGTTTGCTTCCTAAATAACTCACACCACGCAAAACAGGGAGGTCGTGTGACGACGTAGCATGCTATTGATCAGAATGTTTATCATTGCATTTCATGAACCGGTACATATGCTATATTAAAAATACGAAGCACTGCAGGCCGCAGTTTACGTTACGCTAGTATTCTGTTCCAAACTTCCACGTTTCCTGCAGTTCGCTGGCATTGAACTGACTGGCTTTCGCTGTTCTCTCCTCGTAGCACTTTTCTGTGGAGGGTCAGCTGGAGTTCCGCGCGCTGCTCTTTGTGCCTCGCAGAGCTCCATTCGATCTCTTCGAGAACAAGAAGAAGAAGAATAACATCAAGCTGTATGTGCACTCTTCACCGAGCTCTCCGAGGACAAAGACAACTACAAGAAATACTACGAGCAGTTCTCCAAGAACATCAAGGTGAACAGACATAAGCTTTGTAATCAAGTCAGCGTTGTTTCTACAGCACTTTATACAATAGAGATTGATTCAAAGCAGCTTCACAGAGATAAACGCGAAAAAAATCCATCACTTATACTGTATTAAACGAATTCTATTTCAGCTATAGAGTCATTCAGATAAACTCAGTACAGTTCTTTAAAACAGCATAAAGGTGATTAAATACTGCACTGTATCTTACAAATGAAGAGTTTGGTTCCAAAACGCTATACATCCATTTTGATTAATTTGAGTAAAAATTTGTTTTCTTTAACAAGAAAGTGGCGAGATGAAAACCACTATTTTCTGTTTCAAACTTTCACATAGCATCTTTAGGTTATAATAACATTAAAAATTCAAATCCAGATTTTGATTTTCAAAGATTTATTATAAAATTGTATTATTTTTTTCCCAAAATGCAATAAATGCATGACACTTTTTTTTTTTTCTTCAAAATGCAGTAAATCCATTGAATTAATGCTATAAATTAATTACAGCAATAAAAGAAAATGTCATCATGAACATACATGAACAACAACATCACATTAGAAATTCCAAAATGACATTTCCCTTACATTCAACTTCCAAAAGTGCATTCATCTTTGCCATGTTACATTCATTTAGTTGACTAGTGCTATACGCTGTATTAACAAAAACATTAATGGCATTAATAAAAACACACTGACAAGCTACGCAATATCACGTTCATAATCGAATGCGACTCATCTGCGATTATGAACGCGATATTGCATAGCTTGTCAGTGATCTACGGCTCTGTATATTAAATGCCGCTCCATCTGAAAGCACGTGATGGAGATTTACTATTAATCACAGAACCGGCTTTACTGACGAGATGCGCATGACAATCACATGTGATTTATCGTGCAGCCCTAATTTTTTTGTTTTGTTTGTTGATCACAAAGTACAAAATAGATGAGGAAAACTAGGCAAAATTCAAAGCGCCGCCATTACTGTTTACAGTGTGTGGAATGGTGCGCTGTGATTGGTTGTTACTGTTTACAGTGCGTGGAATGGTGCGCTGTGATTGGTTGAGCGGATATATCGCATTCTGCAGAAAAGGGAGACTGGCGTTTGTCGCGGTTTGGAAAAAAAGGAAAACATGAGAGAATAGCATAAGTAAAATAAAAAATTGACTTTTCAATACCGACCAGATACAATACTGATTTTGGCAGAAACTCAATTTGTTCAAAAATGGCATTTATCGCGTTTTGGAACCAAACTCTTCAAATGTACTTTGAAATAGGGCTGCAACAAACAATTAATCATCAATTATTTCACTGATTAATCAGTAGATTTTTGATTATTCAGCTTTTGCAATTGGCTAAAATATTGAGATATACATATTCTAACGTATAAATATCATTAGCTAGCTCCACACTGGAGAGCTGCATTATAACAGAAAATCAAGTTGTAATTCTACCTGAAAGCGACACTGACTCTGGTTTTTCCAGTTTAATGCTGTAAAGCTGCTTGATTTAACGCTATCTATTGCATAAAGTGCTATATAAATAAACGTGACGTGACTGGACTTTACTGGAGTACTGAACTGCAGAGCTCCTGCAAACATCCACAGCACTGTAATCAGATGCTTTCTTAACTGCTGCTTTCTCACCGCTGTCAAATTTCAATGTGTTCATTTTGTTATTAAGAGGAAAGCGCGCAGCATATATTTCCATGTTCATCCAAACTCCACTCAGCAGCTTTAGGTTCGGCTGTGTTTGCTCTGAAGCGCTGTGTCTTCTTCTCTTGGCTGAATTACAGTCTTGCGCTACAGCGCCACACTGGTCAAACCGCGTTACTGCAGGCTCTTACATTAGGTTATATGAGATCAACTCGACAACAAAAATATTTGTCGACAATTTTTTATTGTCAACGTTGACTAATAATTTCAGCCCTACTATAATTAAAACAGCATAAACGTGATTAAATACCGCATTGCATTTTACAAATGCACTTTAAAATTAAAATATAGATTTTTTTAATAGTCCTAAAATATTGATCCACTCATCAAGTCAAAAACATAAATGTTTAAAAATGTACAATTTTATTGTAAATATTAACTAAAAATAAACATTTTAAATGTTTTGAAACATTTTTATAAACATAAATGTTTAAAAGACAATAGTATCATTCAGCTCAATTACCGATCTTGTTAGTTATATTTATCTTTTTATTATTTTTTTTAATCTATTTTCTAATTCGCTATCTATTTAGTTTAATCTTAGATTTTATTTAAAACAATTTTTTTTTTTACACTGTGTCCCTTAAATTAAATTTTCATGTTAAAAGTCCCAATTTATACTGTGAAAAATCATTATTTGGAAAATATTTCGTTTGTATTAAATCCCCCCCCCCCACACACTCACTATGCTGTTAGCTTTTTATTTATTTAAAAAAAAAAATAAAATACAATCTTATTGCAAATTGTTAGAATATTTTAAAAAAAATTTTATAAACATAAATGTGTTTAAAAAACAACAGCATGATTATTATTATTTTTTTTTTTATATCAGCTCCATCAGTGAAGTGAAGTGAAGTGACATGTGGCCAAGTATGGTTACCCATACTAGGAATTAGTGCTCTGCATTTAACCCATCCAAAGTGCACACACACACACACAGCAGTGAACACACACACAGCAGTGAACACACACCCGGAGCAGTGGGCAGCCATTTATGCTGCGGCGCCCGGGGAGCAGTCGGGGGTTCAGTGCCTTGCTCAAGGGCACCTCAGTCGTGGTATTGAAGGTGGGAGAGAGCGCTGGTTATTCACTCCCCCCACCTACAATCCCTGCCGGTACGAGACTCGAACCCGCAACCTTTGGGTTACGAGTCCGACTCTCTAACCATTAGGCCGCAACTTCCCACTTTTTTTTATTTATTTATTTATTTATTTATTTTTATTCAGCTCAATTCATTTTTAGTGTTGTTCTCATCGATATTGTGAGTGCAGTCAAATTGATAATATTATTGAATATGAATTGTCTTTTAAATGAATAGTCAGTGAACATAAATGAACAATATTTTCCCTGCATACAGCTGGGCATCCATGAAGACTCTCAGAACTGCAAAAAACTCTCAGAGCTGCTTCGCTATTACACATCAGCTTCCGGAGACGAGATGGTGTCCCTCAAGGACTATGTGTCTCACATGAAGGACAGCCAGAAGCACATCTACTACATCACTGGTTAGTAGCTGGCTAATGAATTTAAATATTATTTTAACCCACAGATGCCTCATACGAACCTTGCTCTTCTCCAAAGGTGAGACCAAAGATCAGGTGGCCAACTCTGCTTTCGTGGAGCGCCTGCGCAAAGCCGGTCTGGAGGTGATCTACATGATCGAGCCCATCGGTGAGTACTGCGTCCAGCAGCTGAAGGAGTTCGAGTGCAAGAACCTGGTATCAGTGACCAAGGAAAGCCTGGAGCTGCACGAGGACGAGGAGGAGAAGAAGAAGCAGGAGGAGAAGAAGGCTAAGTTTGAGCACCTGTGCAAGATCATGAAAGACATCCTGGAGAAGAAAGTCGAGAAGGTAAAGATCAATTAACTCCCACCGTACTAAAATGTAAAAAGTGGCTATGTGTAGTTGTCACCCAACTTACACTGTGAATATTCATATGTGACCCTGGAGCACAAAACCAGTCATAAGAGTCAGATATTTTTACATAATCTGCTGAATAAATCAGCTTTCCATTGATGTATGGTTTGTTAGGATCGGACAATATTTGTCCTAACATTTAAACGGCAGCTATATATTTTCGTGCATAAAGACCGATTTATACTGTGAGAAAATAATAGTGTAAATGTATGTAAAATATAAAATATTTTTAATTATTTAGTTTAATCTTTTACACTGATTTTTTTAAACCCCCTAATCACTTTTGATTGCTAACCGACCCATTGATTCCTGCGTCAGGTCACGGTCTCAAAGCGTCTGGTTTCTTCGCCCTGCTGCATCGTCACAAGCACATATGGATGGACAGCCAACATGGAGAGGATCATGAAGTCTCAGGCCTTGAGGGACAACTCCACCATGGGCTACATGACAGCCAAGAAGCACCTAGACATCAACCCCGACCATCCCATCGTCGAGACGCTCTGCCAGAAAGCAGAAGCCGACAAGAACGACAAATCAGTGAAGGATCTGGTGATCCTGCTGTTCGAAACAGCGCTGCTCTCCTCTGGATTCACGCTGGACGACCCACAAACGCACTCCCACCGCATCTACAGGATGATCAAACTCGGCTTAGGTGGGTCCGAGCATTGAAATGCAAGAGATTGCATGCGATTGCAATGGCAAAACCAGCATTTTAATCTAGGCCTGGGTGATAAAACGGTATCGATTAGGGATGTAACGATTAACCGCGAGCCAGTTGAAAATTGATTAAAATATGTGACAATTCAAATCGGTTGAGATGCTAAACAAACTGCGATTCATTTAGGTGTAGGAGTTTATATGAATGCATGTCTGAGGGGAACTTACTGTCTTTAGAAAAGTTTAGATGGTATTTTTTATTTTCATCTTGCCTCTGTATAATGCATATTAAAGTTCATAAACGCAGCTCTGCTTTGTTTACAGCGGTAACCAAGGAAAAGCTGTATCATTGCTGTTCATAAGCGCAGCGCTGCTTTGTTTATTTGCTGTTCATAAGCGCAGCGCTGCGTAGTTTACAGCGGTGACCAAGGAAACACTGTATCATTGCTGTTCATAAGCGCAGCGCTGCTTTGTTTACAGCGGTAACCAA
>NW_015547732.1:148669-148973 GCF_001515605.1 Sinocyclocheilus anshuiensis
AAATGGTATCGATATTTATCGACGGTACACCTTCTTCGATAACGATATAAAAAATGTTCGATATAGTGCACGATATAGGCACCTGCTATGAGTGACGCAGACAGCTCACACAAACACAAACACATGCTGTAATGCCTGCCTGTGATGAGGAGATTGTGAATAAAAAAATGAATATTAGTCGAATTTAAAATAAACATTTGAATGTTAGGAGTGCGTCAGGGAGCGTCATCAGCGGCGCGCGAGATGCGGTGATGATGATGTAAGTGACGTTGTTGCATTTTAATGTTTTGTTAGTCTAGCCCAC
>NW_015547732.1:149156-154056 GCF_001515605.1 Sinocyclocheilus anshuiensis
CGAATTTGTGGAGGTTTATTCCTTTTCACTGCGTCTCGTATGTTTTTAAATGCAGTCTGTGTGATCGGCGCTTCGGCTCTTTGGATTAAGCAATGCATAAATGCATTATGCTGTTTTGTTCATAATTGTTTATGCAATTTACGAAATTATATTGAGTTAATTTAGACGTAATGCACGTTTTTTTATAGACATTTATTTCCTTGCGTTGACAATTTAAATGCGCTGCATTATTTTGCTAATTGCGCCCTCCTGTGGCCTCGGGAGACGAGACAAAAGTTTCCTTAACTCTGAATATAAAACATTAGAAATTAGATATTTGTTTAATTTATATTGTGTGTTTGACTGTTAAAACAAAAAATATTCGTTGTTTGTCTCAATAAATTGGGGTAATTTAAAAATACAGTGGTTAAATAATTTTAAAAAAATTCTTTGCTCTGTTTTAAAAAAGGTTATAAAAATGTCAATAAGTATCGATACCGAACGATATGAAACATTATATCGTTGATAAATTGTTTTAGCTATATCGCCCAGCCCTATTTTAATCGACTGATCACTGCATGTTTGTAGCTCTGTAAAAAGATTTCATGTTGTTCTTGACCACGTCGCAGTTCCTGTTCATTCCAGTTTGGTTGGTAAAGCTTTCGGAAACCTCTCGCCATGCCACATTCCCTGTCTTGTATTCTTTCGAGTTGTGTATGCTAGGGCTGCTCAATTATGGCAAAAATCATAATCACGATTATTTTGGCCAATATTGTATTATTTAACACGATTATGAGGGGTCCGTATGACCAAAACTTTATACGAGTGATTTATTTAAAGATACATATCAAATATATATTTCCTGTAAATAAGGTTGCTGTGAGAGAGACCAGCGGAATTTCAAACAAACAAACAAAAAGTCCTCAAAATTACTGAAAATAATTAAGCTGTCAGTAATAATAAAAATCAAAGGACACATACAATAGAATAAAAAGATACAAATGAAACCAAACGCAAGTCTCGAGCAGTTTACAGCCTACTACAGAAATTAACAATCAGATGTAAAATAAAACGGCATAGTCTTCACTATAAGAGAATTAAACTTTCTTTGTTTCTTATTAAAGCTACAAAAGTCTTATTAAAACAAAATGTGTCTTTTGTTGTTTGATTAATATTAAGCACAGAGTCGGCGGCAGGAATATTAGGCTGCTGTCACTTTAAGAGCTGCACAGATACAATTGACCGTTACACGCGTATTTCATTCTCAACTCTTTACGTTAATTTATTACATGACCGACGAAGGTATACATGAATAAATACTAAGCGCCGCATTTTGACACATTTTTGCGTGTATTTGACCGTTTAGGCGCTAAAAGATGACTTTGCATGTCCGTGTTCTGCGCCGTCTCTGAGCGCATATATCTTCCTGAGCAGCAGCGCGAGTTCTCTTTCATGCTTTTAAAAACATGAATAAATATACTTCTATAAATCAAGCACATCCCATTTTGCAAAAGTCACGTTACATGACTTTACTGATTTGCACGTGAAATTGGGCTTTTATGGAGGAACGAAAGCACTGGGAATGGGGCGCAATAATTGTTTTATCTCGATTATTGTATTTTCATAATCGTTGGAGGCCAAAATCGAAATCAAAACTGTTTTTCGATTAATTGCACAGCCCTAGTGTATGCACTTGTTTTGTATTTATTAATAAACATTCCAATGTTGATTTTGCGTGTTTAAGGGACTCTGATGTAAAGTTTGACAGTGATACTGTATTATGAACATGACGGGATCCTGAAATACGGCAAGAAATAAAGCTTGCCGTATCAGAAACAGTTTAGTTTATGAGCTGGGATGCAATGTTAAACATGTCCAAGCTATATTTCACCCCCAAAAAAACAAGAAAAAATAAATTTCGCTTTAAGATTGAAGGCTGTTTTTGGGACCTTTTTTTTTTTACTTTTATTTACTTGTTCTTGCATTTATTTCACATATTTATTTAATTTATGTATTTATTTATTTTTAAATGTACTTATTCATGCATTTATTTATTGTGTGTTTTTAGGACGCACAATAAATTGAATTTATTTCACATACTTATTTAATTTATGTATTTATTTATCTTTAAATGTACTCATGCATGCATTTATTTATTGTGTGTTTTTAGGACGCACAAGAAATTGAATTTATTTCACGTATTTATTTAATGTATGTATTTATTTATTTTTAAATGTACTCATGCATGCATTTATTTATCATGTGTTTTTAGGACGCACAATAAATTGAAGGCTGTTTTTAGGACCTTGACTTTTTTTTTTTTGTGGTTGTGACATTATTTTCCTGAATTACAGTAATTTTCTTGTTATACAGTAAATGAAAACATCCTGTCTGGCCACAATTAAAACGATGTGTTCTTATGATATATATTTAAATATTTACTTAATATTGATTCACCCATCAACCTCAACATAAAAAGAGTTATTTATAGTTAGTTAGTAAAAATATACAACCTTATTGTAACTTACCAATAAATAACAATATAAATGTTTAAACAATTACAATCTTATTTTAAAAATTTGACCAAAAAGAAACATTATTCATTAAAATAAAATTTAAAATCAAGTTTAAACATTTAAAAACACAAATGTTAAAAAATGTGCTAACTTGAAACCCATCCTGTCTAGACATAAGAAACAGCATCACCTTAATTAAATACTACAGTAATATACTCTTATATTTTACAAATGTACTTTTTAAATTAAAAATATATTTTTAATAGTGCTAAAATATTGACCTTTTGTCTTGGAAACAAAAACGTTTAAAACCTTGCAAATTTGTACAAAAACTATGTAAAAAATGTTTAAAACCTTATTGTAAATTGTTCTTAGAAAAATGTTTACAAACACAAGTTTAAATCAATTTAAATCCAAAAACATTTAGAATGTACCTTAATTATTAAAAATGTACAAACTTATTGTAAATTGTTGCTAAAAATGCATAAATAAATATATGTAATAACAGGAAAACAGAAATAAATGACTTGATAAAAACAAATATAGTTCGTTTGTAATAAAACTGTATCCTGAATTTATTTTTTAATACCTTTTCCTATATGTATTATTTTGTGTATTTATTTTTACATTTATTTTTATTCTCTGTAACTTTTATTTACTTATTCTTTCATGTATTTCACATATTTATTTATTTTTTTAATGTACCTATTCATGCATTTATATATGTTTTTACTTATTCCCACATTTATTTATTTCCAGATATATTTATTCATTTATTTCTTATTACTTCTCGGAAGTCATTGTCTGAGAGCTCAGATCAAACTAATGATAGAGTTCAGAGTTTGTGGGCTCAACTGGAGACTTCAAGAGATTCACATTATTATGTAGAATTATTTTATAGCGCCTGAATTCAGCTACTTATCCTCAGTTCTGTTATTAAGCGTGGAATCATCAACATCGTCGATGAGATGATACTTGTTTTTAAGTCATTTATTTCCCTGTTATTTTATTGATCTCTATTTATTTATGTATGTATTAATTTCTGCAGGTTTGGTCCTCCATGGTTCACTAATGTTCAAGCCCATATTCGCTGTAGTTCCTGTAGAGCTCATACAGAGAGAGTCCAGCAGATGGCAGCGAAATAATACAACAATACACTTTACAGCAGTAGACAACTTTCAAACAGAGATGCACAAGTCCATAGAGATAAATAATGTTTATAATGCACTCGTTATTAATGATGATCTCCTTAGTGTACAATAGCACATGAGATGCATTGCATTACTTCATCAGATGAAAATGAATGTGTTCAGCTTAGTTTAGTTTAGAAACAGATGCATCACACACAGTGTTGTGAAGGTTACTTTGGAAATGTAACAGGTTACAGATTACAAGTTACTTTACTTAAAATGTAATAAGTAGTGTAACTATTCAATGACTTTATTAAGTAATGTAACTGATTACATTTGATTACTTTTCTAATGTTTTAAACTGTTAATCATTTTCAAACATAAAGCAGGCAGGGTTAACCTTACAGTAGTGTTCAACACTGATTACTGTCACACTTTCGAAATCCTTCATCACTTGAATTAAGAAGAAGTAAGTCTCACACTTTATATTTTTTATGATTATTTGCAAATCGCCTTTGCTCTTCCATGGAAAAGAGGGATGGGGTGAGCAGAGCTCATTAGCATTTAAAGAGATATGCACTGAAACGAGTTGCTGTGTTGTTGAAACGAGTCGGGTGTTGTTTTACATGACCACTGAGAAATTTTAACCAAATTATGTTGCAGACATTTTATGAAGACCCTAAAGAATCATACCAACTTGATCATTCTGAGGTTAAATACATATTTGAAATCATAACAAGAAAAATTGTTTTTCAAATCTTAGCATAGCTATGACAAGAAACACTGTCTGGAATCTAACAATGCCTTGGGAAAAAAACAGTTAATCTTAAAAAATGAAGCTTAGCTATACATAAACCCATAAATGAAACAAAAGAGTTATAGAATAAGCATGTTCTAAACTCCTGAAATATTGGTGTTTCATATTTTAGAGCAGTCACTGCAATTTATGAAAGAAATCAATTAAATCTGTATGTGGGAGTGTGTGTGAACAAATCAGATGTAACCCCCTTTGTAATCCTTAACATTTTCATAAGTAACTGTAATTTAATTACACATTTTTTTCTCAGTAACTTTTACTGATTACAGTTACTTTTATTTTGTAATTAAATTATGTAATTCCGTTACATGTAACTAGTTACTCCCCAACACTGATCACACAAACACACAGAGACACGCACACTCACACACACACACACTCACACAGAGACACGCACACTCACACACACACACTCACACAGACACACACACACACACACACACACACACACACACACA
>NW_015547732.1:154148-156219 GCF_001515605.1 Sinocyclocheilus anshuiensis
CACACTCTGACTGACAGCGGCTCTCATTTACTGTCTGTAGGCTGGAAACACACGCGTTTGAGTGCCATGCCGAATAAACCCAAGAAAGAGAAGGTGAGCCAGAGCCTCTCGTGTGTGAATGTGGAGGAAAACCCGTAAAAGTGCGGAAAATACAGACTGATCCTTCAGTCAAAGTGTCAGATTAGTTCAGCTCGAGACATTAGCATGTACGCTAACTCCAGTTTTGCTCATCGCAGTGAATTACTCACTGGCTCATAAACTTTAAACGATTTACAGCCCTGGAGGCGAAGCAGAGCACTTTAGGTGACTTCACAGGTGTATTTGTGTTCAGTTTATTTAGCGTGTGTTCAGTTTTCGTGGCGAAGCTAACTTTAGCCTGTTAGCGGAGTAATATGGATGCTTCTCGTTTATAGAAATAACGTTATTCTTTTCACCCAAATGCGTGCTGAAATGTCCAAAATGCTTTTCAATGAAAATAAATAGCATGCATTTTAATATATTTTTAGTTGGAGTCCAGGTTTGCACGTGAAATACTTACGCCGGATTGCTAATGTTAGCTGTCACTCTGAGATGGTGTGTTTTTATTAGTCAAAAATCATGCATTTCATGCTTTTAGGTGGAAAAATGTAAGGTCACTGTGTATTTTCTTTATAGGATTCACCAAAATCTGCAAAAGTGGGTAAAACAGGAGGGCAGGAGAACTCAGAGCATGAGGTAATTCAGCAAAACACACGATTTTATTTATATATTTATTTAAAATCTGCCTATATTTTGTATAATATTTTATATCTGCAATACAAATGGTAAACATGAGATGCACGTGTCTCATTCTGATCATGTGGAGGAATTATTGTAATGTAGAGATGTGAGCTGAACTGGGATGATTCAGATTACAGGATATTTCCAGGCTCTTTTTAGATATACTTGGTTAAAATTTGTGCATAGATTAAAGTTTATGCATTGATGCTTTGTAGCAGATTTATGAAAGAAAATGGGTAGTTACAGTTAGAGGATCTAAACACACTTTCTTTTATACATGCATATTAATTTTAAACCTAACATTGTGATGTTGATTAATGCAAGCATTGTGCATTAACAACCTAAACGCCTTTATAAGCTCTACTGAGCTGTAATGTAAAAAAAAGAAAAACATAAAAATGTGCAATCTTATTTCAAAATGTTAAAAAAAATTAATGTTTACAAATTTGCAAACTAATCGTAAATTGTAAAACGCGAAGATATGTTAAAAAATGTGCAGCTATTCTAAATTGTTACATAAAATATAACACAAAAATTAAAAAAATGGTTTTAAAAATGTTACCAGAAAAAAAGTAAATATATAAATGTAAAAAAGGGGAGAATATTAAAATTTGCAAAGTTGTTGTAAATTGTAAAAAAAAAAACATGAAACACAACAAATTAAAAAAATTTGCAAGCTTATTGTACATTGTTATTAAAAACGTATTTTTTAAAAACATAAAAATGTGTTTAAAACTGTGCAGCTTTATTGTAAATTGTTACCAAAAAACAATAACATTAAAGTAAAAAAAGTTTAAAAAAGGACAACAGAACTATGTTAAAAATGTTTAAAAACACAAGTTGTAAATTGCTACTTAAAAAAAACATAAAACAAAACAAAAATTGCGTAAAAACATTAAAATGTGTTTAAAACCGTGCAGCTTTATTGTACATTTTAAATTACAATTTTCAATTTGTAAAAAAAAATTGTCAATTGTAACAAAAATACAATAAAATAAAACATAAAAA
Organism: Sinocyclocheilus anshuiensis; assembly: GCF_001515605.1. Taxonomy (NCBI): domain Eukaryota; kingdom Metazoa; phylum Chordata; class Actinopteri; order Cypriniformes; family Cyprinidae; genus Sinocyclocheilus; species Sinocyclocheilus anshuiensis. The sequence continues at coordinate 155,916 of NW_015547732.1, forward strand.
TGTTTAGAAATTAAAAAATTCATTTTTACATTTGCAACCTTTATTGTAAATTATTACTAACAAATATATACACTACCGTTCAAAAGTTTGGGATCAGAATGATTTTTAATATTTTTTACAGGAGTCTCTTCTGCTCATCAAGGCTGCATTTATTTGATCAAAAATACAGGAAAAAATGTAATATTGTGAAATATTATTGTGATGTAAAATAAAGTTTTTCTATTTTAATATACATTAAACTGTAATTTATTTCTGTGATGCGCAGCTGTATTTTCAGCATCATTACTCCAGTCTTCAGTGTCAC
>NW_015547732.1:156325-165006 GCF_001515605.1 Sinocyclocheilus anshuiensis
TAATATGCTGATTTATTATCAGAGCTGGAAACTGTTGCTGCTTCATATTTTTTTGGAAGCTGTGATACTTTTTTCAGGATTCTTTGATGAATAAAAAATTAAAAAGAAGAGCGTTTATTTAAAATATAAATATTTTCTAACAATATACACTACAGCTCAAAAGTTTGTGGTCGGTACATTTTTATTCTTTCTTTCTTTGAAAGAAATTAAAACTTTTATTAAGCGAGGATGTGTTACATTGTTAAGAAGTGATAGCAAAGATTTATATTTCAACTTTTTATTCATCAAAGAATCCTGAAAAAAGTATCAGTTTCCCAAAATAATATTTGGCAGCACAACTGTTGATAATTCTAATAATAAATCAGCATATTAGAATGATTTCTGAAGATCATGTGACACTTTATACTGGAGTAATGATGCTGAAAATCACAGGAATAAATTACATTTTAACATTGATTCACATAGAAAGCAGTTATTTGAAATTGTAAAAATATTTCACAATTTTTGATCAAATAAATGTAGCCTTGATGAGCAGAAGAGACTTCTTTAAAAGCATTACAAGTCTTACTGATCCCAAACTTCTGAACGGTAATGTATGTATAAAACAAAAATATAAAAATGCAATTGCATCTTTAAAAGTTAAGGATATTTGAAGCTGAATGGTCACAGACCCGATCTGCTGCCACTGTTGATGTTCGCTCTGTTGTTTCTGAGCAGCACAAATGAATAAGCATCGAATGGTTCTTGTAGCTTGTCATCTCTTGTGTTCTGCTCTGTTCTGGAGAGATGAGGCTGTGAAGGGTTTTTCTCCATCAGGGCCCGAATAAGAAGGGCGCTAACAGCGTCCCACCCGCCACACAGCTGCTGAAGGGCAAAGCGTCCGGATCTCAGGCTCCGCTGAAGAAGGAGAAGCGTCCGAGCTCGTCTCGATTCAGTCTGAGCAACAATCGAGAGCTCCAGAAGCTGCCTGCGTTTAAAGGTGAGGCGCACTTCACCTCCGGAATGTGTACCACTGAATTGGAATATTTGATTGGATCATGAAAAGTGTTCTGCAATATTATTGGTGCATGTAATGTAGGCCCGCCAACCCTCTACATTGCGAGTAAATCACTCGCATATGCGACTAAATCTTACTCTGGCCGACTAAATAATGTCTAACATTAGCCATTGGCTAATAAATTCTAAGATTTTACACGTTCAACACAGATTTCACTGAGCGCTTGAGAGATCCGCTCTCCGTCAAGCGATCTGTACTATTTGGATGCGCTCAATGGATCATGTCATGTACTCAACGGATGCGCAGTATGTAGCACGCAGCGCACCTGTATTTGACGCACCGTAAACTAGTGTGAAGGCGCACGACTCGCCGTCGCTTTACTGATAGCGCTGTGTTTCTCACACATGCAAAGAGAGAGAGCGAGAGTCTTGCATACCACGCTGACTCGACGCGCTACATGTAAACCATATCCTTTGTTCTATTTTCCTGTCAAAATAACAGAGCTCATTTAGAATTATTCAGCTTTTAATGTGGATGTCCTCATTTGCAAAACTGTTAAAATAAAGTAAACAGATTTTTTTTTTACTTTTGAAATTGTAAAAATGCAGAAAGTTTTCTGTGAGGTGTAGGGTTAGGGGTGGGTTTAGGTTAAAAAGTGTATAACTATCTGTATATAAAAACAATCGAAGTCTATGTAATGTCCCCATTTAGATAGCTAAACAAACGTGTGTGTGTGTGTGTGTGTGTGTGTGTGTTCAACCATCTCTCTCTCTCTCTCTCTCTATATATATATATGTATATAGTTATAGCTATTTATTTAAATATTTTTGTCCTTTTTCTTATTCTACATGAACCATTGGATCACACTAGATTTTGGTTTATTTGGAGAAACAAATGGCTAAATGTGACTCAAACTAAACCAGCATTAGGATCGCTTGATGCTATTCACATATATATGTGATACATTTGCACATTGACATTTCTTCACTTAGCAGACGTTTTTATCCAAAGCATCTCCAGAATGAGGAACATCATGAGCAATTTGATCTGTGCATGTGTGATATTCTGCTTTGTGTGCTTGACGACGCTTGAGAACATCAGTCACTGTTCATCGTAGATCATATAGAAAACAGTCAGACCTTTAGTGTTCATTGGAAGAAACGGCATGATGACAGAATGTTCATTTTTGGCTGAATTAATCCTTTAATAACGCTAATGTTTTTGAAGTAATATCCAGTGCAAGCTCAATGTAAATATGAGCAGCTGATGTTGTGAAGAAGCTGCTTTCACGAGAAACCGATGCTGTGTGTGTAATCATTTCATATATTACATTATCTTCCCCTTCAGAAGTTTCTTTTCTCACATCTGACCTAATTAAAGCCAGTTAACGATCCTCACGAGTCAAACTGAGCTCACGCCTCACTGTTACCCATAAAAATATATATATTAACACGCACAAATACACGCACACGTCATTTATTTACCACTTACAGTGCAGTAGACTAATGTATTTATTTCCGAGCTTCTTCTTAGTGTAGTGGAAATATTTACTAATAACACTTTTCCATATGAGGTTCCTCTCTGTATAGAAGATCAAGTTTGTCCTCTTTTCTTGAGATGTCATGTCAACATAAAGAGATTCGGGGTGTTCATGTAACAGTGTCTGTTTAAATGCTTTTCTTTTGTCTCCTTTAATGTCTGCAGGATAAACGATCTCCATGGCAACCGCTGAATGCGTCCGTTATTGACAGTTGAGATTTATATGATGCTAGTAATTGTTGATAATAAAATAATATATATAATAATATATATTATATTTTATGTAATACACACAGACATATATATCATAACAAATAAATTGTTAATTATTTAACAATCAGCATTAAATAATATATATATATATATATATATCGTATATAATAACAAATATATTATAACAAATGAATTGTTAATAAATTGTTATTTAACAATCATTATGAATTAAATTATATATATATAATAAAATATAATATTTATAATATATATCATAAATTATATATGTATATACATACATATATAGAAAATTATATGCTTTTTTAGGCAGTATACATATTACAGTAAACTATTTCTGAGATTAAATAAACATCAATATAATTTATTAAAATAATTATTAATGAATGAGTATTTAATCATATTAATTAAAGAATACATATTATTTAATAAGAGTAAGACAGAGATATTTAGCCATAAAAGTGCTCATATATAGTATAAAATATAGATTATTGCAGTATACCAGTAATATAATATAATATATAAATGCTGTTTGTAAATATGTAGTAATAATATACATTTTATATATAAATAACATGTATAATCTGCTGTATAAGTAATATATTCATATGTGTTTTTAGTGTAAGATATGTGTAAGTGCTGGTTTGTGGATGGTCCTGATGGTCTGTGTTGGTCAGAAGAGCGTCTCAGAGCAGCTGCAGGTTTTTTTTCCAGAACACCAGAGTATGATGATGCATAAGAATGTGATGTAAGAGGCTTTTGTGAATGGGTGCCGGGTCTCCAGAGTGGTGTTTAGTGTGTTGCTATGCGGTTGCTAGGTCAGTGCGGGTTGTTTCTACGGTGATAGTAAGTGGTTGCTAAGTTGTTATGAGTGGTTGCTTGGGTTTTTCATTGTATGCATTTATTTGGTTACTACCGTTTTCGATGCTAAATTTGTATAAAATCATAAAACAGATTCCATAAAAATTAAAAGACAACACAAAATGTTGTTAAATATATAAAAATATTGTTTGATTTTTAATAAATTATTAAATTGTTAAAGTTTTATTAAACAAATTGATTAGGCATTATTTTTTAATTTTTGGAAATTTAATTCGGGCATAAAAAATGTAATCTGAATCTTTAATATGAAAAAAAACAGAATTTGGAAAAAATAAAACACATGTCATATGTCACTATTATTGTTTGAATAAAATATTAAAAGTGTTATGAATTCAGTTGATTAGGCATCCTTTTGAATTGTTAAAATTTAATTCAGCCATTAAAATTTGATTCTAGAAAATTGTAAATGTAAAAGAATTTGAGGGAAAAAAACGCAATTCATATTATTTTAAAATGTTAATAAATTATTAAATGTTTATTTGTTTATGAATTCAGTTGATTAGGCATAGGATTGGGCGATATCGTAAAAATATCACTTTTTTTTTTCCAGGAAAATCACGATTCACGATTTGATCACAATTCTTTGTCATGTTGATTTTACTATTTTCTCTAAGTTGTCTGAGCAGTAATTTCCCTATTTTACAAAACAAAGGCTTACAAGGTGACAAAATATAAAATAAAAAAGAATGGCAGACATTTAGGCCAAAGTGGGCAAAGATAAAAATCTTTGTCGTTATTTTATCTTTGTTATTAAAAAATAACAACAAACATACACGCTACAAACACACATAACTGATTCTTATTAAAGCAACTGTATTAATGTTCTTCAATCACTTTGTGTTTAGTTGTTTTATAACATTAATGACAAGCAGCAGCATGTTTAGAACTATTAGACTGCTGTCACTTTAAGACCTACACTCATCTAACATACAGGTATGCATCCGTTTCTCTCTCAGCTGTTTACTTTCACTTTAGACATAACCAACTGTGTTTATATGTAAGCCTTGTGTGTTTTTGACAGCATTAGTGCAATCAGACGTGAAAGAGTCCAGTAATCAGCTGCTGTTTGTCAGGATGTTTAGTGTGTACGCGCTCAGAAAAAGCACATGTCAGAACAGCACGCAAATTAAATGTTTATCTAGCAAGGCTTTAAAGCACATGCAAATATAGTACTTTTGTGGTTGTGAATAAGTGTAGTGTCCTGTGAGTGTGACTCTACCGCTGAGTAACATTTGTAGCGCGATACTACCATATTCCTTCAAAAGCAGATCGTGGAGACATTTTAATCACCCACGATCAAAAATCGTCATATCACGCACCCCAAATTATGCATCATTTTTGAAAATTTTAATTTAATTCAGCCATTAAAAACGGAAAACACAGAATTTGGGAAAAATAAAACACATTTCATAGGGAACTATTAATTATTGTTGAAATTTTAATAAATTATTAAATTGTTAATGTGTTATACATTCAGGTGATTAGACATTTTTTTTAATTATAATTATTTAAATTTAATTCAACCATTAAAAATGCATCTGAAAAATGAATGCACATTTCACAGGTCACTAATGTTGTTAAAATGTAAAAATAAATGACTAAATTGTTAAATGCAATTGTAATTCAGGCATTAAAAATGGAAAGATTCAAAGGGAATTTGTGAACAACTAATACAGATTGTGTCTTACATCTGCTTGTGTTTACATTTTTAGCACACACTTTTCTTACAATTTTAAGGCACAATAAAGTGCACCAACCATGTGCATGTCTGTTATTTATGGTCTTTAGTTTTCAGCAGCACTGCTTTAGCGTCCGCTTGCACTGTGACGAATCCCGTAATCTTCATGTGGCCTGCATGCGCCAATCAAACCCACAGCTCCGCCTTCCCCGGCCCCCGCCAGCCAATCAGCAGCCTCCCCAGCCAGCCCTCTGCTGCTTGAGATCACGTGATCTCCTCCGGCCAATCGGCGGCCTCCCTCTGATGAGTGACATCACTAACTTAGCTGCTTCCCTCCAGCAGCGGAGCTTCATTTTCTGCTGAGAGTGTTTGTGCTGCTGAAATGGAGGCTAACAGCTCGAGCTAGCCGCCTCGTGCCCGATCCGACCCATAGATGTTGACATGCTCTAAAGAGGAGGCCAGGATGGTTCTGGATGCTCCGAGTGCCAACGGGCCCTTTCAGCCGGTGGCCCTCATGCACTTTAGAGGTGAGACGTTTGTTTTATTGTGTCTGTGTAGGCAGAGAGCGACGAGGGAGGTTGCTATGCCATGATTTGTGGCCGCCGTTACGCAGGCAGAAGAATGTGTGGCGTTTGGGAGACACTAGAATAGATACAAACCTCTTTTTTTAGATTCACGCTTTGCAGACTGCATTTTAAGCATTTTCTGGCCATGCATTTGGGTTTGCACTACATGCATAAATCTTGACACAGCTCAAAACGCAGCCTGCATGTTGCTCGGGTGAATGTGGAAAACTCTGTTTACGATGCGCTGGTTAAGTAGGAGGGGGTCTGTTTAACTAGCCTCCCATCCCCCCTTACCAGAGCACTGATGTGAGGGGAAGTGAGGTCACAGCTTCAGGAAGAATGCATGCATGTGTGCTCAAGCCACAGAGCTTGCGAGAGACTGCATCCTGACAGCCGGTTCTTTCTGCTTTGTTTTCTTCACCTCACACGCAGACAGATGATTGTAATCATTCATGCATTAATGATGCATTTGTTGCATGCTTTGCAATGTTTTAAATGTGCATTTTAAACAACTTTGAGATGAGACATATGATTTGATATTTTACTTCTGCATGCATGCTTTGAACATTATGCAAGTATGCATGGAATAACTAGATGACTAGTGATGACGTTATACCACAGCGCACACTGTGGAAGATACTGTATCATACAATGCAATGCACTCAGTCTTTGATTTCCAGGATGATGGATGTGCAATACTGCTTAGAAGTTTGGAATAATTATGATTTTTAAATGTTTGTTTTTGAAAGAAGTCTCTTTTCGGCTCACAAAGGCTGCATTTATTTTGATAAAAAATGCAGTAAAAATTGTGAAATATTATTATAATTTAAAACAGCTGTTCTCTATGTGAATATCTGTTAAACTGTAATTTATTCCTGTGAAATAAATGTTTCTCAAGCAGCAGATCAGCATATTAGAATGATTTCTGAAGATCATGTGACACTGAAGACTGGAGTAATGATGCTGAAAATTCAGCTTTGATCACAGGAATAAATTACAGTTTATAATATATTCACACAGAAAACAGTTATTTTAAATTCTAATAATATTTCAAATTTTTCACTGTATTTTCGATCAAATAAATGCAGCCTTGGTGAAAATAAGAGACTTAAATATTCCAAACATACGGCAGTGTATTTACAGCCCTCATTTTACATCTTTTTTTTACTTATTCGATCAGACTGCAAAAAGTTTAAATGATTTTAGACAAAATAGCTAACCATTTAATGTCCTAAATAACTGGATGCCACTTGCATATAGTGTGATAAGAAACATTTATCAATGCATATTGCTTCACTACACAGATATATTCTCCACACAGCCTAGTGTTTTTTTTTTAAACCTAGTAAACTAGTATTATAATATAATATTTTGATGAACTTTAGATGCATTCACATTTAATTCAATAAGTGCCGTCCTGTAATTGTCTCAGATAAGCATGGTTATTATAATGATTCAGAATCACAGCTGATATGACTAAGTCATAACTAAGTTGAAGCCGACTGCATTACATTATGGGATGCAGTATTTAATGCACACTGAATATTTGCATGCTGCACGTATAGTGTGCATGCAGAACGTGACGTGTTGATGAGGGTCGTGCGATTTGATAATACAGTTCAAATGCACACTCAAACCTTTAGTGAACTGCAGACTGAATCATCTTCTTTTGAATCAAATTGAGTCGTTTATAAATTGAACTGACCTTCACGTAATCAGTTGTGGTCAAACGTATTCGTTGTTGACTCTGAGATCTCTGGTTGCTCTGCTGTTTTCAAACACTGATGCATCCCAGATAACATTGAAGAGCCGCCTACTCATCTGTATGTCTCTGTGCCGAAATAAAACAACGCTTTTAAACTGTTTTGCCGGTCATGTGCAGCTTTAAAGGAAACCGTGTGATCTAAACATTCAGTAAAGCCCAAAATATACTGTGAGTTTGCCTGACATCAATTCAGGAAAAACCCTGCAGCTGCAGCATCACTGTAACCCTGTAAAGCCTGACATGTGAAATAATAGTCTGATTTTTAAAAGAAAAAAGACAAAATATTACAAAATATTCAATATGCACATGTGACCCTGGACCCTCAATTTTGTGAAATTGAGATTTATGCATCATCTGAAAGCTGAATAAATAATCTTTCCATTGATGTATGGTTTGTTAGGATCGGACAATATTTGGCTGAGATACAACTATTTGAAAATCTGCAATCTGAGGGTGCAAAAAAATCTAAATATTGTGAGAATCATCTTTAAAGTTGTCCAAATGAAGTTCTTAGCAATGCATATTACTAATCAAAAATTAAGTTTTGATATATTTACGGTAGGAAATTTACAAAATATCTTCATGGAACATGATCTTTACTTAATATCCTAATGATTTTTGGCATAAAAGAAAAATCAATAATTTTGACCCATACAATGTATTGTTGGTTATTGCTACAAATATACCCCAGCGACTTAAGACTGCTTTTGTGCTCCAGGGTCACATATGTCATATTTATAGCTCATATAGTCTGATACAGTGAGAATATGGAGCTCAGTTTTATTCAGAGACTCAAACTGAGCAAAAATATGAATTTGGTGCAGATGCTGATATTTCTATGATGAAATTCGAGATGGTGGAGTACCTCACTCACAACAGGAGCGTCATCACCGAGCCCATCTATCCTGAGGTGGTGCATGTGGTGAGTTTTGTGGCAAGTCCAATTTTAATGGCATTGCATCACTTGCTCACCAATGGATGTGAATGGGTGCCGTCAGAATGAGAGTCCAAACAGCTGATAAA
>NW_015547732.1:165427-175860 GCF_001515605.1 Sinocyclocheilus anshuiensis
GTAAGTGTTCATGTGGAGTTATTACTGCAGTTATTCTGACGCTTACTTGATCAAAATCAGTCAAGATTTGACACGAGAAGCTCCAGCTACAGTTACACTAAAAGAGCTTTGACTGGAGAAAACACTCTAAACTCTCAATCAGAGACAGAAGACCTGGAGAAGATCGAGTGAGAAACAGCAAAGTCTGAGGCTTTAGAAAGGCTTTATAGAGCTAACATGACCTCTCCTCTCCGTGGCTGCAGATGTTCCTCCGGCCGAGCAGGAGAAGTTATTCCTGCAGAAGCGCAAGTGATGCAATTTCTCCAAATCCGATGGAGAAACAAACTCATCTTTCATTTTTAGGTGAACTATTCCTTTGATAACACGCATATTTTGGTCTTGAGAAGTCTAAAGCTTGTGTTAAACTTGTCTTTCCTTCTTTGAAGTGGCCGTGAACTATATAAACCACAGCTAGCGCGTCGCTCGGCCGTACGAGGTTGTGTTGCGCGTTTGGGCAGATCTGTTGGCTCCTCTGAATCAGATCATCCTTTTAAGGGCCAGTTTTTGGCCGACGGCTTCGCGTTTAGCTACGGACCTGGCGCTTCTGCATTACATCTCATTACATCTCTTTGATATTTATTAGAGCCCGCAGCTGATGTTAAGCCTCGGCCTATCGAAGTGCAAATGCACTTGCGAAATAAGCATGACAATATGTTCTCCTGCATGACATGCCCTTGAAAACACACACACACTTTGATGATTAAAGCCAGGAACTTCAAAGTGCTGCGATCGGGAGGATTAAACCCTTTTCTTCTGATTAATTTGTGCATGTGCTGCCACGTTTCATTAATCAGCAAGCTGAATGGACGGTTCATGGATAAAGACTCGCCCCTTTAGTCTGTTCTCAGTAATCAGATATGCATCTATACACACATTTTTAATTTTATGTGGTTTGTTTCAGTTTGCAGTCAACATGTTTAGGGCGTTGCCTCCATCATCCAACCCAACCGGCGCAGAGTTTGACCCCGAGGAGGATGAACCCACGTTAGAAGCGGCCTGGCCTCACCTGCAGGTGAACACCTGGACATTCATATTAAATTAATACTTTTATTAATCAAGGATGCATTAAATTGATCAAAAGTGGCAGTAAAGACATTTATAATGTTAGAAAACATTTCTATTTCAAATAAATGCTGTTCTTTTGAACTTTCTGTTCATCTGTGAATCCTGAAAAATAAAATGCGTTACAGTTTCCACACAAATATTCATGTTTTCAGCACTGATAACAAATCAGCATATTAGAATGATTTCTGAAGATCATGTGACACTGAAGACTGGAGTAATGATGCTGAAAATTCAGCTTTGATCACAGAAATAAATTACAGTTTAACAGATATTCACATAGAATACAGCTGTTTGAAATTATAATAATATTTCACAATTTTACAGTTTTTTTCTGTATTTCTGATCAAATAAATGCAGTCTTGATGAGCAGAAGAGACTTCTTTAAAACACATTAAAAATCTTACTGATCCCAAACTTTTGAACAGCAGTGTATATAATAGTGTTATTTGTTGTACAGTGTTTTACTCGTTAATAAAATATATTTTTTTAAAGCCAAGATTTTTTTATAGAAAAAAATCCTATAAATGAGAATAATGTGTGCACTTACGTGGATGTGTTATTTATTTTTTTAATGTGCTTAATTATAATGAAATTGTTTTTATTATTATTAATAAAATAATTTATCTATAAAAAGTGTGCTGTAAGGTGCTTTAGATGAAAGTGGCCACTGCTAATTTGCTTATAAATACATGTTTCTACATTTTGAAATGCATATTTCAGTTACATATTTTTCCTTCCACAGCTCGTCTATGAATTTTTCCTGCGTTTTTTAGAGTCGCCAGACTTTCAACCAAACATAGCCAAGAAATACATCGACCAGAAGTTTGTGTTGCAGGTGTGTTGAAATACGTGCTTGGTTCGTTTGGATGCTTGTGTTGAAATACGTGTTGTTTTGGATGTCTGTTTTCCAGAATCACTTGGCATTGAAAAAACATTCATAATTACAAGTTGCATGCACAGGACTCCAAATACCAATGCAGTTTGAATGAATATACTAAATAAATGTGAGAGTTTGTATAATGTCCACAGAAAACAGATGCTTAGTGTGGATCCTCAAGTTATTTTTGCATTATTTGCATGATTACAATAGAACCTATGTGCTAAAAATTAGGGATGCACCGAAATGAAAATTCTTGGCCGAAACCGAACAAAATGAAACACTGGGCCGAAGGCCGAACACGGTTTTTCGAGTTTTTTTCCCCAATGTATTTTGCCAATTTTTTATTTCACCATTGCATAAATTAAATAGCTAAAATGTGCTTTTTACTGTTTTGTCTTGTTTTTCAAAGAAACAAATCAATTACAAAACAACAATTTAAAAGTATTTAACACTGAACATTTTTTAACATTCTAGCAGACATTATACCAACAAAGCACAATTTAACTTAAAATTAATAAGTTAGTAAAATTATATTTTTTTACTTCTTGAATAAGTCATGTATTTTTACTGTAAAATTAAAAGCAGCCTTTCTGAGCAGACTTCTTTTAAAGCATTAGAATATATTACAGATCCTAATTTGAACACTATGTGTGAATGTTAAAATAAATGTATTAAAACAGAGCTGTTGTAATGATTATTATCGTTATTATTGTCTCTTTATTTTATTTTACAGAACAACAGTAAAATTACAATACTAACATTTATGAATGTTGATAAGAGTTCTTGCTTTTTCTCAACTTTTATTTTGGCGGAAATGCGCAGGAAGACCTCAATGCTTCTTTTTGTTGACAGCAGATTTATAAATGAGTCTCATTACGAATACGTCGCACGTATCGCTTTGTCACATGACTTGTAAACATTCATAAAATGTGACTGAGCAACTAACGAGTAACACTGTATCAGCGCAGATTTTCCTTGCGCTTTGAACCCTGGTTAACAAGCAGATAGTGCTGTCAGAATACATGCAATGCGCGCGTGTATTAGAAAACATGACGTTCTGCAGTTTATTTATTAATTGTTTAAAGCCATTTCGTGATTTCAATTATCATACAGTAACCAGCAACAATCACCCCGTCCTCTTCTCATCGAAGACATGCGATGCAGTCCTAAACAGTCTCTCGCTGTCGGTGCTTTAATGATTTTTGCGTCTTTCTCCGACAGTTTAAATGCTTCCACACTGCTGACGTGTGTGCTGCATTATAAATTATAAACTGGTTGCTATTTGATCGCGTCAGATCATTGTTCGGTACAATTTATTCGGTCTTTTCGCTTTTTTTGCTATTTTCGGCCGAATAATTTCGGTTGCCGAACATTCGGTGCATCCCTACTAAAATATGCTCACTTCACATGCGATAAGCGTAATTAATGGATGTTGGATCTGATTGGATTGCAGCTCCTGGAGCTGTTCGACAGCGAAGACCCTCGAGAGCGTGACTTTCTGAAGACGACTCTCCACCGCATCTACGGGAAGTTCCTGGGTCTCAGAGCTTACATCAGGAAACAGATTAATAACATTTTCTGTAGGTGAGACTGAAAACTATGACAGAAGATTAACAATGCATTCAACTTTCACAACTGAGTGAAACTGCATATAACATATAACTGCATGTGATGACCTTTGATTTGATTTGGAAAATAGTGAAAAACATGCCATTGAAGCATATCTTCATTTCTAAATTATATATATATTTTTTAAGCAATTTTATTAAATGTAAAAACAATATAAGTTAATATTTCAAAAAAAAATGTTTAACATTTCTTATATTATTTTTTACGATTTAATACCTTTTAATATAATATAGTTGGATATAATGCAACATTTGTTTTTGTCCCATAGCCATATATATATATATATATGTGTGTGTGTGTGTTGACTTTAAATGTTTTTTTAAATTATCAGTCTTCAGTTCAGAATATCAAAAATACAGTAAAAATGTGAAATAATATTACAATTTAAAATAACTGTTTTCTATGTGAATATCTGTTAAACTGTAATTTATTTCTGTGATGCGCAGCTGTATTTTCAGCATCATTACTCCAGTCTTCAGTGTCACATGATCTTCAGAAATCATTCTAATATGCTGATTTGCTGCTCGAGAAACATTTCTGATTATTATCAATGGTGGAAATGCTGAGAAGACTTTTACAGATAAAAATTAAATTAATCAAAATATTAATATGAAATTGATAAAATTTGTTTCAAATAAATGCTGTTCTTTTGAACTTTGTGAATCCTGAAAAATAAAATGTATCACGTTTTCCACAAAAATATTAATGTTTTCAACATTGATAATAATCACTGAAGACTGGAGTAATGATGCTGAAAATACAGCTTCGATCACAGAAATAAATGACAGTTTAACAGATATTCACTTAGAAAACAGCTGTTTGAAATGATAATAATATTTCACAATTTTTACTGTATTTTAATCAAATAAATGCAGCACTGGTGAGAATAAGAGACTTTCAAAAACATATATATAGAAATATTAGGAAGGTATGAAACAATGTTAATAAAATCTGTTTATTTCTCTCAAATCCGAGCAACATTTGAATAAATTAATTTGATGCTGTATGACGAATTGCTTTTGCTTCGCGAAATGGCATTGTAATAATTCTTTGATGTATTGTGATGACATTATTGGTGCCTTTCATCATGTTTTATATGAGTACTCTCGTTAACAGTTACAGTGTGTGTTAGGCTCGTTTACTCTGCTGCTGAGCTTCCCGTGTTCATATGCTCTAATGAGCTTAAAGCCTCAGTCATGACGTCTCTGTAACGATTCTCTTTTCCTCCAGCATCATTAACGGCTTCGCCTTACCGCTGAAAGAAGAGCACAAAATCTTCCTTTTAAAAGTTTTGTTACCTTTGCATAAAGTCAAGTCCCTCAGTGTTTATCACCCACAGGTACGATATGGAGTTTATATTGAAATGATTCATATGCATGCGTCACAGTGTGTCGAAAAAGTAATTTTTTATGTTTTATTAAGAACTTAAGACACTTTGTTTGTTTCATGCTAATTAAGCACATATATATATATATACATACAAAATATATATAACAAAAGAAATGTACAAAAAAGTGATTTTATGTCCATAGAAAGCACATTAAATGTAAGTTAAAATGTCTACTTTTAAGGTTTCAAATGAGTTTTTGGAGAATAAAATGTCAAAAGTTGGTTGAAATAATGTTACATTGTCATTCAGTGTAACACAACATTTATGTAAAAATTCAAACAACATGCTTATTCTGACCTGTACATATTAAAATATATAAAAGAATAAGAGCATATTAAATTTTATTGTGTTTTAAATTAGTAAAACATTTTTACTGACAAATGGGCAAAATCTAGGATAGTGGCAACTTTTAAAAATGTAAGATTACAACTAATTAGTATTTGGGGTGTAAGTAATTAGTATTTTAAAATATGTCATAAATTGATTTTTATTGTAAATATGCCTGACAAGATTGTTACACTGAATGACATTTGAGTGGGTCTCTTGTATGTTGATGTAAAAATGTATGATATTTATTTTTTGCTCGGAAAAACAAAACCAAAATTGCAATTAAATTAAACAGAATTTATTTTTTTAATTTAAAACAACAACAATTTAAAGCAGTATTACACATATTGTTTTTATGCTTAAACCCTTTTTCGTCTTTGACCCACACACAAAAACATTTTATAGATATTTATATTTTAATAAAATATATTATTAAAAGATTATAAACAAACATATAACTTTCAACATAATACAGATATTCATAATACATTTAATATGTATTTGTGTATATAAATATATATATAAAAATAACATTAAAAATTTATTTTACACTACACTATTGCATTATTATTATTAATACAGAATATTCTAAATATTTACATGTTATTTCCACCTAATTTAATTCTCTGTAATTAAACATATTTTGGTTTTCTACAATAAGTCGTACCCGCTTCATTTAAGTTCATAATGTGCATCTCTTTCAAATGCAGCAAATGTGAAATTTAATTTTAAGACAGAGGTCACTGAAATTAATTTAACCATGATTATTCATCCAATTTTGAACTAAATTCTAAACTCCCACATGAGCATTAATAAATAAGGCATTAGTGTTGAAGTGTGAGTGTACCTGGCTGCGGATCGGAGTAATCTACCGTATACCCGTCCAACTGCATCAAACAATTTAAAGCAGTATTACATTTATTGTTTTCATATTTATGAATATATATAAATAATTTCTAGAAAATTGTGGAAACGTTTTAAATATATATTCCATATTTTAATTCTGCATAAATTACTTTAGATTCTCATTCGGGAAAATCTAACTAAATAAAAAATGTATTAAAATTTTGAGGGAAAATCTTAATGATCATAAAAAATAAGCTTTATTTATTTTTCACCCACAATATAATTTCTTGCTCCTCCTTTAGTTTGTAAGTGCAGCAGGCTTTGACTCTGATGACTGACTGCTGTTGTTTCTGGTTCTTCAGCTGGCTTACAGTGTGGTTCAGTTTCTAGAGAAGGACAGCACACTTACTGAGCCGGTGGGTTTCAGCAGCAGCAGCTTCTGTTCGTTTTCTTTCTTTCATTTCTCGTCTCCTTTCATAAAGCTGTTTTTGTCTTCTAGTCTTGAACTAGCTTTTACCAGCATATTTAACCAGGCCTTTTCAGCAGGGATCACTTCATATTTTACACACTACCAGTCAAATCATTTTGAAAAAAGTCTCTCCTGCTTACCGAGGCTGCATTTATTTGATTCAAAAATACAGTAAAAATTGTGAAATTGATGCTGGAAATACAGCTTTGATCACAGAAATAAATTACAGTTTAACAGATATTCACATAGAAAACAGATGTTTTAAATTACAAAACTATTTCACAATTTTTACTGTATTTTGAATCAGGTAAACGCAGCCTCGGTGAGCAGAAGAGACTTGTAAAACATTACAAATCTGAATTATTCAAGGCTTCAGAGCGCGAGTGTAGTTGCTGAGGAGTGTTTTGTTGGTTTCAGGTGGTGATGGCTCTTCTGAAATACTGGCCAAAGACTCACAGTCCAAAGGAGGTGATGTTTCTGAACGAGCTGGAAGAGATTCTGGACGTCATCGAGCCGTCAGAGTTTGTTAAAGTCATGGAGCCCTTATTCAGACAGCTGGCTAAATGCGTCTCCAGTCCACACTTCCAGGTCTGCTGGACCCACAGAAAGCAGCACGCGTTCATGAAAGAATCCCTATCTAACTGTTATTACATTCGTGTCGTCCTCAGGTTGCGGAGCGAGCTCTCTACTACTGGAATAATGAGTACATCATGAGTTTAATCAGCGATAACGCGGCGAGGATCCTGCCCATCATGTTCCCCTCACTGTACCGAAACTCCAAAACCCACTGGAACAAGTGAGTCACGCTGTTCACAAGTCTTTATTCTGGGAGACTAATGTTCCACCTGTTATCGAGAATATTGACTAATTTGGTAAATAAATGAGTGAGTCAAAGGGGCTTTACGCATGTAAAGAGGTCAGCCAATCATAAGAAAGCTCATTTGCATATGAATGTCCAACAAATACTGTATCAGAAACCGCCTGTTTAATTGTAATCATCAGAGAGGATGGAAAATGGAAAAATGATGTATAAAAACATATTCACAATTTTATTCTTTATAACAACTTGCACAATATCAAGAAAGTGCAGAATCAGTTTGACTTTTATACTGACTTTAAAAGTGATTCAGTCCATCGACACTATTCAGATGTTCAGTCTGTTTGATGCTGTCACTTCCTCTTCCTGTCGTCAGGACGATCCACGGGCTGATCTATAACGCTCTGAAGCTGTTCATGGAGATGAATCAGAAGCTGTTTGACGACTGCACACAGCAGTTCAGAGCCGAGAAGAACAAGTAGGAAGTGCTTACACACACACACACACTCTCACACACACACACACACACTCACACACACACACACTCTCACACATCGTCT
This sequence comes from Sinocyclocheilus anshuiensis, assembly GCF_001515605.1. Taxonomy (NCBI): domain Eukaryota; kingdom Metazoa; phylum Chordata; class Actinopteri; order Cypriniformes; family Cyprinidae; genus Sinocyclocheilus; species Sinocyclocheilus anshuiensis. The sequence goes on from NW_015547732.1 coordinate 173,450, forward strand.
GGCTAAACTCTTCCTTTCTCTCTGAACATTAGAGAAAAGGCCAAGTGGAAAGAGCGCGAGGAGGCGTGGATAAAGATCGAGAATATCGCCAAGTCAAACCCACAGGTAAACGGCTCTGTATGACTCGTGTGGGCAGAACTCATTCATTTTACTAGCAATAGTCACTTATTTCCATTAATATATTTAGGGCCCTATGAAATCCGTTTTATTTTTTCCTAAATTCAGTTTTATTTTTTTCCAAATTCTGTTTTTTCCGTTTTTATTTTTCTGGATTCTGTTTTTATTTATTTATTTTTTTTCGTTTTAATTTTTCTCGACTCCTTTATTATAGTTAAATTAAATTGTATTAATCAAAAAGCATGTCTAATTAATTAAAATCGGTAATAGGCACAATGTCTTCAAATTAAACCGGACTTTTATTTTGACGGGTTGCCGTGAATACCTTCACAGTTCTGTGTATGTGATATGAGGCTACTTTTACTCAAATCAAACGGTCAAATGCTCATGAAGTGACTTTCAGAGCAGTTCTGCAGATGTTGTTCATGCGTTTACATCCTCATTTAGTGAGACGCTTCAGTATGTGTGTAGTAAACAAAACTGACTTTTGCGCCTTAATATTTACAGATACTAGTCCATGATTTGAGTTAAGTGTAATGACCTACTTTTGATTAATTAATTAAAAATTTGACAAATTCCGTAACATCCCGCATTAAAATTTGAATTCCGTTTTTATGACTGGATTCTGTCTGTGTTTTCCGCATCGCGCAAATCATAGGGCCCTATATATTCCAGGTTCAGTAGAAGCTCTATCAGCATGTTTTAATTAGCACCGACCGTCATTTTGACACGTCCATCAGTTTATAAACAATATGTGACCCTGGAGCAGAAAACCAGTCATAAGGGTACATTTTTCAAAATTGAGATTTATACATCACCTGAAAGCTGAATAAATAAGCTTTCCATTGATGTGTGGTTTGTTAGGATAGGACAATATTTGGCTGAGATTATTGGTCGACCGATATATCGCCAAGCCTGATATATCGGGCAATATTTGGCATTTTTCAAATGCGTTCGAGGCGAGACTTTTATTTTGACGGTGCGACGGACTTTTATTTTGACTGCACGGACAGCGGCAGCGCCTGAGCACACAGTGCTCACATTCTCCCTCTTGTTCGCCGTCGTCGTCAACAAATTTGTCTAATAATCCGATAGAACGGTTAAACAAAGGAATTAAAATGTATACAAAAAGTATTATAACGATTGCTTTTATATTATTAGTAATAGAAAGGCAAACATTATAATACTTTCTCGTTTGCCGTCAGCATTCAGCAAATACACATTTATATCATTTAAACAAATCTTTGAATGACTAATGAACATTTAATTTCACAAACCTTGCAGACTTAGTCGAATCCAGTTGTGAGATCTTGTGAAGTGTGACCTGCATGATCGCGTGTTCTCTGCGTGACTTTCGGTCCGTGCAAATTGAATGCTTTAAACATTAAACTCGTGATTTCAAATTATGCTGCGCTTCATGCATTTACCCACTGTCATATTCATGTCATTTTCACTGTGCTGTATGTAAAATGAGTGTTACCTTGGCTTTATTTAAAAAAAATATGATTCCCAATGCACACAAACTTCCCAGAATACTGAGTGCCCTGTTGGTTACAGTGTTTACTTCCTTTTTTTATTATATTTTTATTAAATATTGATTTATTTGTGGAAAATACTTTGTCATCTAAAGTATGTTTATTTTACAAATTTAGTTTTTAATCCATTTTCAAATTTCTTAAATATTAATTAAAATAAATACAATTATATCGGCTTTATATCGGCCATCCTGCTTTCCAAGATATCGGCATCGGCTGTCAAAAAAACAATATCGGTCGACCACTAGCTGAGATACAACTATTTGAAAATCTGGAATCTGAGGGTGCAAAAAAATTTAAATATTGAGAAAATCATCTTTAAAGTTGTCCAAATGAAGTTCTTAGCAATGCATATTACTAATCAAAAATTAAGTTTATTTCAAGTAACGAAAATGTTTTTTCTTTTCTTTTTCTTTTTTTTACAGTTTTAGTTTAAAAAAGGAAAATGAACAATGAAACCCAAAAATGAATCATCATTTACTCCCCCGCAAGCTGTTCCAAATCTGAGTTTCTTTCCTCTGTTGATCACAAAAGAAGAGATTTTGAAGAACGTGAGTAACCAAACAGTTGCCAATAGACATTGACTTCTATAGTAAAAAAAAAAAAAACACTATAGAAGTCATCAACTGTTTGATTCCCAACATTCTTTGAAATATCTTCTTTTGTGTTCAAGAGTAAATGTGACCATGGAGCACAAAAGCAGTGTTAAGTCGCTGGGGTATATTTGTAGCAATAGCCAACAATACATTGTATGCGTCA
>NW_015547732.1:175954-180261 GCF_001515605.1 Sinocyclocheilus anshuiensis
ATACCCCAGCGACTTAAGACTGCTTTTGTGCTCCAGGCTCACATGTTTGTTGATAGTAATGCATTTACAGTAGAAATGCAATGGTTGTGAGTGCATTTGTTTACATTTTGTGGTAATCAACATGCTTGTTAATATTGGAAACAATATTATTAATGTGCATTTATCTTTGTTAGTTCCTTTTAAAACGGTTGTACTGTAAAATGTTTTTTCTGCTTTAGTTTCTCATGCACATCGACTCCAGCAGCCTCAGCAGTCCGATGGACATGGAGACAGACGGGCCGATCATTGAAGATGTCATGATGCTGAAGAAGACCGTAGAAGAAGAAGCCACTCATGTAGAAGTGCTTTGGACATTAGTCTCTGATTCTCACCGAGGCTGCATTTATTTGATCAAAAGTACAGTAAAAATTGTGAAATATTATTCTAATTTAAAATAACTGTTTTCTATGTGAATATCTGTTAAACTGTCATTTATTTCTGTGATCAAAGCTGAATTTTCAGCATCATTACTCCAGTTTTCAGTGTCACATGATCAATTCATCGGTGCATTATTCTGAAGAAAAAATGTTCCCATAATCTTTCTTGCCTCTGAAATTACTTTTGCAGTGACATAAACGATGCAGAATGGGTAGTGAAAATATCACCCAATATTCAGGTCTCAAAAAGTGTTTATTCACTCTTTAAACGCCCTAAAAGGTCTTAAATCAGAGCAGAAAGTCATTGTCCTATCCTAACAAACCATACATCAATGGAAAGCTTATTGATGTATAAATCTCTGACCCTTATGACTTATGATTTTTGTGCTCCAGGGTCACAAATGATTAATCTTTTCATTTTTGGGTGAGCTGTCCCTTTATAATAACCCTGCTGCAAATCTCATGCGGTTTAATTTCGCCTCTTTGCTCAGATCCACAGAGACCAGCATAGAGAGCGTCCCCTGATGCGACGCAAGTCCGAGCTGCCTCAGGATATGTCCACCGGGAAGGCCCTGGAGACGCACCGGCGAGCCGAGGACATGATCGACGCCCAAGACGGCCACTAGAGGGCCACAGACGCCCAAAAAGCCCAGTCCAGTGTGACCCACAAACACACACACGAACCCGTTCTGGCCTCCAGAACCAACCGCGCCGGAGCCCATCCCACATCCAGACCCCAGTCTAGTCCCTTCTCATCTGCTTCAAGCTGAACCGCAGATGGTTTTTGGCCAGAGCGCTTGCATTCGGCGCGAGCAAACGATTCTCAGGTTGCCGCGGTCAGATTTCGGTCTCCTTGGTGGTTTGCGTCTTTTGTGTGACGCTTGGCTTCGCCTAGATGTGCATTTCGCATTTGAAGAACGAAACGAAACCCTTTCCGTTCTTGTCCAAACACTTTGGCAATAAGTTCGTCCTGGGAGATTTTGGTTGTTCAAACAATGGTGAATGGCCTTATGGTGGTTAATCAGTGTTTAGATGAGCATGAAAGCTTTTGAACAGGCTATAGATACAGAGCGAATTTAGGCCACGCCCACACAATCCAACGCTCTCCATTGACTTTCTATTGCGGGAAGCTGCCTCCGTGTCATTTCTGACTTCTAACAAAAAACGGAGCAAAGCTGCTGTGTGACGAGGTGTACAGCAAACAAGCTAAAAAACCCAGAACTAAGTTTTTTATAAGCTGTCGACACAAAAAAACCCTAAAAATAGTTGTAGATGTCGGAGTATTTCACGTTGGGCCGTTCAGTTGGATCATTTCTCAAACAAAGGGAAGATTAGGAAAAGGGGCACTAAACCAATTAAATTTAGTTTCTTAATACATCTCCTCCTCTCAGATTCACATAGGGTGGTGAAATAATCCTTTGACATGGTTAAAAAGAATTTTCAGCATCATTACTCCAGTTTTCAGTGTCACATGATCAATTCATCGGTGCATTATTCTGAAGAAAAAATGTTCCCATAATCTTTCTTGCCTCTGAAATTACTTTTGCAGTGACATAAACGATGCAGAATGGGTAGTGAAAATATCACCCAATATTCAGGTCTCAAAAAGTGTTTATTCACTCTTTAAACGCCCTAAAAGGTCTTAAATCAGAGCAGAAAGTCTTAAAATCATAAAGTTGTGGCATTAAGTGTTGCATAGGCTGCAAAAAAATGAATATCTATAATATTTTTGTCTTGTTTTCCAGTGCAAATATCTAAACATTCTTAAATCGATGCATTTATTTCAGATGCAAATGAAGATTTTCTTGTTTTCTGAGAAATTGATCAAAATTAGGTGAGTGTATGTTTAAAATATGTGTCAATGGAGAATGAAAACTTATTTTTCTTTGAATTAAGTTGATATTTCTGAGCACACTGACAGATATTTGTTCATGATTTCATCATTAATTCACTTCATTTTGATCAATTTCTCGAAGACTTCGTTGTGTTTTTGTAATTTTTATAATTTTTTTGTTGTTTTTAAATATCTGCATAGTTTTTATTCATTTTATTCAGTTTTAATTTTTATAGTACATAAAATTAAAATGAAAATGAGAAATGTTGCTTTGGAAACCAGATAAAAAAAATAATTTTTTATATATATATATATATATGTTTCTTGAGCAGCAAATCAGCATTTTAGAATGATTTCTGAAGATCATGTGACACTGAAGACTGCAGTAATGATGCTGAAAATACAGCTTTGATCACAGGAATAAATTACACTTTAACACATATTCACATAGAAAACAGCTATTATAAATAGTAAAAATATTTCACAATTTTACTGCTTTTGCTGTATTTTGGATCAAATAAATGCAACGCTCTCCATTGACTTTCTATTGCGGGAAGCTGCCTCCGTGTCATTTCTGACTTCTAACAAAAAACGGAGCAAAGCTGCTGTGTGACGAGGTGTACAGCAAACAAGCTAAAAAACCCAGAACTAAGTTTTTTATAAGCTGTCGACACAAAAAAACCCTAAAAATAGTTGTAGATGTCGGAGTATTTCACGTTGGGCCGTTCAGTTGGATCATTTCTCAAACAAAGGGAAGATTAGGAAAAGGGGCACTAAACCAATTAAATTTAGTTTCTTAATACATCTCCTCCTCTCAGATTCACATAGGGTGGTGAAATAATCCTTTGACATGGTTAAAAATAATGAATGGGCTTGTCGCCGATTACGTTTGCCTCCAGTGGGCGCCGTTCTCAGTAGGGATGCACCGAAATGAAAATTCTTGGCCGAAGCCAAAACCGATCAAAATTAACATATTCACATAGAAAACAGCTATTATAAATAGTAAAAATATTTCACAATTTTACTGCTTTTGCTGTATTTTTAGCTGTGGTCCAGGTTCCTGTGCAGGCAGGAATCTCAGAGTCTGTGGAACATGTCAACATCAGACTCTGGTTTCCATGACCAAGTGGGCTGCTTTGCTTTGGCTCTCTTTGCAACAGGTTCTTTTACACTGTTATTCTCACATCTGAAATAAAAAAAGTAAGCATGCTGTTTACACAAACTACATTATTAACATTATTGTGATGTTCACTGATACTAGTACTTCTCAAACAAAGGGAAGATTAGGAAAAGGGGCACTAAACCAATTAAATTTAGTTTCTTAATACATCTCCTCCTCTCAGATTCACATAGGGTGGTGAAATAATCCTTTGACATGGTTAAAAATAATGAATGGGCTTGTCGCCGATTACGTTTGCCTCCAGTGGGCGCCGTTCTCAGTAGGGATGCACCGAAATGAAAATTCTTGGCCGAAGCCAAAACCGATCAAAATTAAACACCGGGCAGAATAACGAACACGGAGTTTTTTCCCCCATGTATTTTGCCAATTTTTTTTATTTCACCATTGCATAACTTAAAAAGCCAAAATGTGCTTTTTACTGTTTTGTCTTGCTTTTCACAGAAAAAAAAATCAATTGCAAAACAACAATTTAAAAATATTTAACACTGAACATTTTTTACATTCTAGCAGACACTATACCAACAAAGCACAATTTAACTTAAAATGAATGAGTTAGTAAAATAATCATTTTTGGCCATCAGACCCCCTTCTTGAATAAGTCATGTATTTTTACTGTACAATTAAAAGCAGCCTTGCTGAGCAGAAGAGCCTTCTTTTAAAACATTAGAAAATATTACAGATCCCAATTTGAACACTACGTGTGAATGTTATAATAAGTGTATTAACAGAGCTGTTTAAATTATCATTATTATTATTGTCTTACTTTTTATTTTATTTTACAGAACAACAGTAAAATTACAATACTAACATTTATGAATGTTGATAAGAGTTCTTGCTTTTTCTCAACTTTTATTTTGGCGGAAACGCGCAGGAAGAC
>NW_015547732.1:181132-184311 GCF_001515605.1 Sinocyclocheilus anshuiensis
TACTAACATTTATGAATGTTGATAAGAGTTCTTGCTTTTTCTCAACTTTTATTTTGGCGTATTTTTGGCGGAAGACCTCAATGCTTATTTTTGTTGACAGCAGATTTATAAATGAGTCTCATTACGAATACGTCGTACGTATCGCATTGTCACGTGCCTTGTAAAAATTCATAAAAATGTGACTGAGCAACTGATGACTGTATCAGCGCAGATTTTCCTCGCGCTTTGGACTTTGAATCTTGGTTAACAAGCAGATAGCGCTGTCAAAATACATGCAATGCGCTTTCTAATGGCATTAGAAAACATAACGTTTTGTAGTTTATTTACTAATTGTTTAAGGCCATTTCACGATTTCAATCATCATACAGTAACCAGCAACGATCACCCCTTCCTCTTCTCATCGAAGACATGCGATGCAGTACTAAACAGTCTCTCGCTGTCGGTGCTTTAATGATTTTTGCGTCTTTCTCCGACAGTTTAAATGCTTCCACACTGCTGACGTGTGTGCTGCATTATAAATTATAAACTGGTTGCTATTTGATCGCGTCAGATCATTGTTCGGTACAATTTATTCGGTCTTTTCGCTTTTTTTGCTATTTTCGGCCGAATAATTTCAGTTGCCGAACATTCGGTGCATCCCTAGTTCTCAGAGTAATAGACACGTTGCGCTCTACTTTTGTGTCCTAAACGCTCGTGTTTTTACGCTTATAAAAACGTAGTTCTGTTTTTTTTTAGCTTGTTTGCTGTACACCTCGTCACACAGTAGCTTTTAGGCATTGCTCTGTTTTTTGTTATAAGTCAGAAATGACACGGAGGCAGCTTCCCGCAGTGGAGAGCGTTGGATTGTGTGGGCGTGGCCTAAATGCACTCTGTATCTATACCAAGCGGCAACCTCCCGCTCTCTCTCGTGAAGCCAACACGGAAGTGACTTAAACTGTAATTCATCAACTGGCCAGTGGCCACTTGAGTGACAGGTGGATTGCCGCTGCTGTCATCTCCGTCGAGCTAGGTGGGTGTGGTTTCAGCAACCTGCTCCCGCCTCTTTGCCCATTTTCGATTAGCCGGGAGTGACGCACGCCTGCCAAGATGGCGACGGCCGGCTCCGCCTACTTTAGGCTTCAAAAATGCTCTTCGGAACTCTACGGGTGACGTCACGGACACTACGTCCATGTTTTTATACAGTCTATGATCTATACCGAACGGTTTGTTTGCCCAGTCGCGTGTGCGTTTTCCAACCAAGCCTTTATTTGCATAGAGTGCCTTTTTAGCTAAAGGAAAAAGTATTTTTCGTCTGAAATTTTGCTGGTTTCGCTCGTAACAAAAGCGGTCAAGATGGGACCCGGAGAAGCCCGACTTTTCCTGATAAACTTGAACGACTTTCTCCGTTTGTTTTCTTGGGTTTGGTTTATGACGGATCCCTCTGAACCATTGTTTGAACTTCCATTGGGTTTTATTCTCGGCCCGTATAAGCTCGTCAGTCCGATTTGAATGTGCAAATTTAAATAGGTGAATAGAAAAAGATGTTATTTTTCTCTCTCCCAACTTTCTCTGTCCATTTTCGGTTTTTAATTTCAACTCCTTCCTCTTATGTTTCGGCTGTAGTGCTAAAAATCTAAAAACGTAACTCTATGAAAGATCATTTTTCTTGCCGTTCGTTTCCAGCTGGAAGCTTTCATTGTGGTGAACTTCACGTTTTGTTTCATTTCATGAAAGAAAATACAACTGCAAAGTGTCCTTTAGTATGCATCTCTCTACTAAACGGCTTCATCTGATATTGTACATATTATGATCCATCTATTATTGAATGGTAGATCTCTTATTTTGTATAAATCTTCTCGTGTACAGATGAAAACAGTTATTAGCCACTTGCAGACAGACTTCTGTAACTGCGTTAGAAAGTTTAGGATTTCATTTGTTTTTTTTTGTTTTTTTTACTATTTGTAATAGAACTTTTCTGTCTCTGCATTCAGCTGTCTGATGAGATCCATCATAAAATAGCCTTCATATGTGCTTTTCTCCAAATCTCAAGTGGTATGTGTCTATATACAGGAAATAAAGAAAACGTGTTTTATATTTTCATCTTACAAGAACGTGTTGATTGTATTCTGTGTTATGCATGCGTGAGTGTATATTAGCTTTGACAATGAAATTTTAGCACTAAAGTCGTTTTTGAAGGCTTTTCTCATTCATTGAAGTCTTTAAAGTTATTTTTAGTTTGATTGGATGCTTTAGATTTTCATTTACTCGAGCGTGTGAGTGCTGAATCTGAAATGCATCGATAATAATTCATTTTATAGAAGCTCCTCATAATTGGGACTGAAAATGGGTGATGAATTTTTAATTACTTTTAATTTGTCTGTAATTTCTCACGAAACACTCATGAATGGAATGGGAACTTTGGGGGAACACGTGCTTAATATTCATGAAAAAATTTCAATACAAAAAAAAATTCTCGCATAGGTTTTTGTTGATCATAATAAAAATTATTTAATTTTTGGGTTAGTTATTTTCTACGTTTTGCTACTCAAAGTGTTTAAGCAGTGTAATATAAAAAATGAATAATAATGACTGAAACATTCAAATTAAAACGGAAATATATTATTCAAAATATTAATAAAAGTGAATGTATGTTTTTTATATATATATATATATAATTTTGTTAATTTTACTTTGAGTGAACCGAATACTTTTCCCCTTTTTTTTCACCTTCAAAAAATTTAAATTTGTCGACACAATATGTATTTGTTGCTTTACTCAATGTTAATGTTGCGTGAAAACGTCAGTTTTAAAAGTTATTAAAGTTAGTATTAGTATAATATAAGGGTTAGGGTTACCTGCAGTTAACATAGAAAGAAAAGAAAAGAAAAGAGAGCCAGAGATCCACAAACTGTTCTGTCAGCCGAAACCCGGGTTAATATTTGAATAATTTAGCAATATATTCTCGGTTCTCAAAAATCGATTTATGATCCATGTAAATCAAAATGGCTTAAACCTCTGTATATCCTGACATGATATATTTGGTTCCCTTTCAGTCGGTCACTCTCGACGTCATGTCGGATGACCGACCTGCCTCCGCCTTACACGCTACGGCGTGATTGCAAGTGCAGCAGGCCAAGGCACTGAGAGACTTGCATCAGGGTGGTCACGACCCGGAAGTTCGCAGAGAACTCCGCACCGCG
>NW_015547732.1:184485-186717 GCF_001515605.1 Sinocyclocheilus anshuiensis
TGCCGGGTCACCGGCTCGGCTCCTCAGCGAAAACCTGAATATGCGCTGCATCTGCTGCCTACTTATACTCACGCTGTGATCAGCGGCAGCTGGATGCAATAATCTCATGTCAATGTGCATTGGCTCGTTTAGTTTACACTCGAAGTAGATTGGTCTCTCTAAGCGAGATCCCAATTTCGTCGGTCATCCGACGTGACGTCTCCGTTCCCTCCTTCAGGGAACGAGGGTTACCATACGTAACCGAGACAATATTACCATATAAATGTTATTTCTAATAAATTATTCACAGATGTTATCCTGTAAATGCAGATGTACTTACTCATAGTGTTTGTGATAAATGTACCTTTTGTAATATATCAGCTGAAGATATTGAACATTTATTTTTCTATTGCCCTTTTTCGGTTTCATTTTGGGTTGACTTCAAAATAGACATAACAAAAAAATTAAACAAAGCCCTTAATTTAGAATCTCATGATATTTAACTTTTTTCAAAACCTATATTTTTCTGAAAAACAAAATTACATTATTAATCTGTTAATTATTTTAGCAAAGTTTTATATTCGTAATTCAAAAGAAACCATCATATATTACCTTTTGTAACACTGACCTTAAAATATATTTTAAAACCCTTGAGATCACAAAATAAGAAGCTTATAAAAACAATAAAAATTCTAAAGCTTTTCAAATTTATGTAACTGCCCTAATATTATATAGCACTTTTTTTTATTTTATTTTTTTAATGTTTATGTTCATTTTATGTTTTTTTGTTGTTATTCTGTTTTACATGCTTTAAACTGTACAACTTTGCCTTATATTTGCCTTGTACTTGTATGCCATGGAACTAAATAAAATAAATAAATAAATAAAAATAGCTCCAAACATCCAATTAAAAAAAAGAAATAGTAAAGTGGGATAGTAATTAAAGTGCCCATCGAATACACACTTCAGAATCCAGGTGGAAGAAGTAGGTAATCCGGGTACTTTTCGCCTACAGTTTCTCGAATACTATCGCTGCGTCCGAAATTGCGTACTTCCCTACTATATAGTTGGCAAAACACAGTATGTGAGGCGTGTAGTAGGCCCATGTCTGAATTAATAGTATTCGAAAAACAGATTCTGAAGTGTGCATTCGATGGACACTTCACTAAGCACTGAAGAGACTATTGCTTCAGAATAAATTACATTTACACCAAAAAATAAAAATAAAATAAAAACATTTCCCTCGGACAAGAAACTTTTTTACTCGGGCAAGTGAATGATGAGCACATGTCAAGGCTTAATGTCAAGCCCTGCCATGGTATATGTCCAGTACAATTTTAACAAATAGTGTCCGTGATATGATTGAGTATCATACGGGTGTGACATTTATGTTTTCTGTAAAAAAATCTATTTAGGTCCTTTATCTGGATACAAAGAATTTAATGTTCACTACCAGTAAAAGTTTGGAATGATTGCGATTTCTTTTATGTATTTGAAAAAAAGTATCTTATTCTCACCAAGGCTGCATTTATTTTATCAAAAAATACAGTAAAAATTGTGAATTATTATTACAATTTATAATAACTGTTTTCTATGTGAATCTCTGTTAAACTGTAATTTATTTCTGTGATGCGCAGCTGTATTTTCAGCATCATTACTCCAGTCTTCAGTGTCACATGATCTTCAGAAATAATTCTAATATGCTGATTTGCTGCTCAATTATTATCATGTACCAGGGGCGTTCTGGAGTTCTCCTCAGTGACCACATCTATGATGCTTTTTCTTAATTTAAAGTCATTTATTTGCACGCGATTCTGGATAAACTAAGAAATGGAGAATCACTTTTTTTTTTTAAATAGATATCATGATTCTGGAAATAATTGAATAAAAAATAGGCAACTAAACAATATAACATAATTTACTAGAGGTTTTGACAAAATGCTAATTGCTGCAGTCTATTTATAAAATCGATTCAATATTCAACGAATTGTTGAAAAAAAAATTCAAGTTGAACGAATTATTCAAGCTCATAAAGACTTCACTTGCTTCATTCCTGAATGATTCGATGTTTCTTGAACGAATCTCTTTTTTTAAGTCACTTGTCGCCACCTGCTGGCGTTACGTTGTAATGGATACAATCTTAAAGGGGTCATATGATGCTTTTTTAAAGATCATTATTTTGTGTATTTGGTGTAACAGAATATGTTGACATGCTTTAATGTTCAAAAAACACATTATTTTTCAAATACTGTA
>NW_015547732.1:186736-199395 GCF_001515605.1 Sinocyclocheilus anshuiensis
CCTCTCTCAAACGCTTCGTTTTCTACAAAGTCCCTCCTTCCGACAAGCGCAGTCTGCTCCGATTGGCCAGCTGACCCAGTGCATTGTGATTGGCCGAACACCGCAAGCACATTTGGGCGGCATTATGCAAATATTTCCACATAGTGAGGTAGATATGTGGGGGCGTGTTAGAACGAGCCGTTTTAGGGGGGTGTGGCAGAGTCTTAACTTTGATAAAGAATATATCTTTGGTTTTAAGACTTTAGTCTTTGCAACTTCAGGGATCTTATCTATGCACAATCTGCTTGTAACACTCCAAAGAGAAAGGAAAACTTGAAATCGCATCATATGACCCCTTTAAGCGTCAAGTCACTATCAAAAAGGTGATTTACTCTATTTTGATCGCTACTGTGGACAACAGTGTTTATATCCGAACCATAAACTTTATCCCATACTTCTGTGATTATTTGAATTTTTGTAACACAGAATTAACGATACAAAAGAGAGAAGTTTGTGAAGCTGTTTCATACCTGTACATAACGGCTCTGTGGGTCAGGTTTGAATGTCACAGTAGCCGGGTTTTCATCCAAAGTTGCGAATTTAACTTTTTCGCAAAATTGGAATATCGCACGAAACATTTGCGAACAAGCACCGTTTCTATCCAACGAGTCAAAGAGAACAAAATCATCACTTCCTGATAAACTGGCACTATATACATCACTAGATCGGTCCGCTGGTTAGTCAGGATTTGCCGTCCCATAGCGCAAAGTCACATGACTTTTTTGATGCGCTTGATGGAATTTATTCGCAGAATGCATTTCCATCTACCATTATTTGCATTAACCCTTTTTCGCACAAGTCAAAAACCACCTCAAACGAGCGTAAAAGTCTGATGCGATACTTCGAAATGCGCATAAAAGCCGGGTGATGGAAACCCAGCTAGTGTGATCGTACTGTCAGAGGTTTAATAGACAGCTGAATCGTTGTTATTTAGGGATAAGATTGAATCTGCTCGCAATCTGGCTATTTAAATATCCAAAACCTATAAATCCAAAGCTGTGTTTGAATGACCGAGTCAGCAGCGCAGACTGCTTTTCATCACGGACAGATGGATTTCTAGTACTTGGAGAACAAATTGAAATTTATTAAACATTTTATTTATGAAGTGAATGGTCCATTTTCAAAAATATCAGGGGCTTAAGCCCCGAAACACAACGCCACTGTCATATACAGTAAAATTTGTGCCTTTCAGAATGTATATCTGGTAACACTTTATTTTGATAGTCCATTTTAGACATTCAACTACCTGTAAATAACTTTGCCAACTTGCAGTCGTTAGAGTATTAGTAGACTGTCTGCTTAATATCTGCTGACACTTTATTTTGATGGTCGCTCAACAGACATTCTGCTGACTACAAGTAACTTACGGCAACTTATTCTACTAACCCTAACCTAACCTGATCTAGTTAGAGTTAGTTGACATGTAGTTGCAAAGTTACTTACAGTTAGTAGAATGTCTAAAGTGGACTATCGAAATAAAGTGTAACCGTATATCTCTTCTCAGCTTTTATCAGCACATTAATTTGCTTCAAAACATCTTTTTATTCTTTTTTTTTATCTTCACATATAGTTCGGATTGAGTTTAAAAGCATTGCAATAGGGTTGCAAAAAGGTGGAACATTTCCAGTTAATTTCGGAAACGTTCCGGACATTTTGGAAACTTTCCAGGATTTTATTTTTTTTTTAGAATATTCCAGGAATTTTCGGGAAAGTTTCCGGAAAACTTTCCAACCCTTTGCAACCCTAATTGCAAATGCTGATTTTCAGGAGTTTTAGTGAAGCTACAAATCATTTAAGCTTAGTAAGTGTTTCAGATCATTTCAATGTGAAACATTTACGTTCAGTTTGTAATTTTAATTTTGTAACATACAATTTTTGGGTTTTCAATCTGCTCTGAAAGAAGGTTCAAGAACATTGTCAGATAAAACAGAGAAAAGGAGATCTCTACTCAGACCGAAAGGGGAAAAAGGGTTTTCACTGGAGAATACACAACCTCAACAAACTCCGAGAAAAGGACAAAAAAAGTCTTCGACTGGAAGATCCATCTTCAAGGAAGCCAATCCGTCCTCATCCCACCGCCGAACCCCAGAGGAAGAACACGAGGCCAAGAGACATCCATCTTCAGAGAAACAAGCAATGCATCAGTGTAGATTACTGTGAAGACTTCCTTCAGGAATAGATTTACCGTCTCAGCTCGGATAACAGATGAACACAGTTCAGAGCTCAAACATACGTCTGCTGTGCTGCTCTGACGGCTGACCTTTCCTCAAACGTAAATTCGAGGCGTCCAATCGATATTAATTACATGAAGGCTAAATGAAAGGAACCTGCTGAGTGGGTCTCGTTAAATGTATGGATAAATGGTACGATTATGGATTAAACTCTATATATAGAGAGAGAGAGACACTGCAGCACAAAAGCAGTCTTAAGTCGCTGGGGTATATTTGTAGCAATAGCCAACAAATACATTGTATGGGTCAAAATGATAGATTTTTCTTTTATGCCAAAAATCATTAGTATATTAAGATCATGTTCCATGAAGATATGTTGTATCTATTTTCCTACTGTAAATATATCAAAACTTAATGTTTGATTAGTAATATGCATTGCTAAGAACTTAATTTGAACAACTTTAAAGATGATTTTCTCAATATTTAGATTTTTTTTGCATCCTCAGATTCCAGATTTTCAAATAGTTGTATCTCGGCCAAATATTGTGCTGCCATAACAAACCATACATCAATGGAAAGATTATTTATTCAGCTTTCAGCTGATTAATTAATCTCAATTTCACAAAATTGACCCGTATGACTGGTTTTGTGCTCCAGAGTCGCATATGTTTGATGCATAAAGATAATTGAACTTCACAAACCATTATATATATACACTGACACATATCGTACAGCTCAAAAGAAACGCTTTTCATCACAAAACATGATGATTATGTAGTTGCTAATATACACCCACACTGTAAAAAAAAACGAATCATGGGTCTTGTATATTTCATTAAAGAAAGTGTGATTCAGTGTTGCATAGAAAATATTGAGGACTTTTTACGAATAAAACCAAGAGATGTGTTTTCCTCTTTTGTTTTGTTTTTTTAAGGAAGCTTAAGCAGTTTTGGGGCTTGAATTGAGGAACTGATTTAACTAAAAATAAATTAAGGAAAGAAGGCTACCTATTTATTTTAAGGGAATCTGTTTTATTTCAGAGGTGATTGTTAGTTCCCAGCATGCGTTGCATATGGCTGCATATGGAGAGTATATTTTGAAATTAAATGCTATTTTATGTTTTTGAGTGAAGGGAAACATCTATTAATGTTTAGTTATGTTTGACATTTGAAAGAGTTTCTGTTACATTGCGCAGTGCAATCGTTACCGTTGTGCAGAAGAGTAGAGATTATGTTTATGGATACTACTCTTTGTTCAGTGAGCAGTAGCTTCCAGTATTTCTCAAGTATTTTCCTACTTGAGCTGTTTGGCTGTGTACATTCTTTTAAATGTACAAAATAACTCAAAGTCAAATACAATCAGACTTCACTCAAAGTCACACACTGTAAACAATGATTGTGATTTTAACAGTAAAAGACTGTAAAAATGCTACAGTAAAAACCTGTTAACTGGTTAACCGTAAGTTTCCATACTATATACGGTGAATACATGTAATTACATTTAATGTGATTTTACAGTAAAATACTGTTAAAAATATGTTTTTTTTGGAAGTGAAAAAGAAAAAGTTATTGTATAAATACAGTGAAAAACCGTAAATTGACATATATATTTTTTTTTTTTGTTGTTGTTGAAATAATGTTTCTTCTTAGTTTTTTCTTATCAGTTGTGTACATTAAAAAAAAAAAAAAAAAGTGACGTGACATCTTACATCTAATGTTGTTAAATTAATGTTATTGCATTATTTCAGTATCATGTGTGTCACCATGATGGTGTTTAGTGTTTGTGTGAATGACATGTGCACCTTCTATATATATATATACATATATATACATATAAGTATTGCCTTCCTCAGCTCGTAGAAAAGCTATTTGTGATGAGCTTTGGTTCATCATGTGACTTTCTCATCACCACCAGTTTTTGGTGGTTATCAGTGCATTACAATGGTTCAAAACAGATATTAGTACTTCAATATGTTGGTTTATTAACATTACATCAGTTAATGAAATACGGTATTTTATTGTGAATTTAAGTTATGTCTGTAAAACCTAAAATGTTGCTACCATATTTTTTACGGTGAAGTTCTGGCAACCACAGCTGCCGGTATTTTACCATAAATGTCACAGATTCTTTTTTACAGTGCAGACTTTTGAGGATCAACTGAAAATAAATGAGCACATTTCACTAATTATATTAAATTCATTGTGTCACAGATTAATTAATTTAGGAGACTTCACATGAT
Organism: Sinocyclocheilus anshuiensis; assembly: GCF_001515605.1. Classification (NCBI taxonomy): domain Eukaryota; kingdom Metazoa; phylum Chordata; class Actinopteri; order Cypriniformes; family Cyprinidae; genus Sinocyclocheilus; species Sinocyclocheilus anshuiensis. The sequence continues at coordinate 191,186 of NW_015547732.1, forward strand.
TTATTCAGGTAGATTCCATTAAGAAATCAAGCCTGAAAAAACACTCCAAAATATTACGTGAAATATTGTTACCTTAATTTTTGTAAGTAAATAGCTCGTTCCATTTTTTACATGTAGTTCAGTTTAAGTGTATTTATTGAGCCTTTTCACTTATTTAACACATATTTGTTAAACATATTATTGACCCGGAAAGGATTTTCTTTTTCCTGAAATTGCTTGTTAATTATACCACCTTGGGCTAAAACTTACTGTCTTTGCTCACACATGCTCTTAACAACTTACTGGTTGTATTATTACTAAATACGGATTATGTATTATTATTTTTAATTAACTTGTTTTCTTTGAATTACCACAGGTTTTGTGTGTGTGTTTTTTTGGACTGGTTGATTGTAGGCCTCACTGGTCTCAGTTTATTTATTTATTTGTTTCTGTGAATATTGCCAAAATGATCCACAAGTAATGCTTTCTTCTCTCAAAAGCTGAGGTGCATAAGCTCAGATCAATGAAGCCACAATCAATCAGTTCCAAAAGGCAATAAATACAAAACCTGTGCTAACTGAAAGAAAACAAGTTAACAAAAAGGTTTAATCAAGGATTTGCTGGTGATTTACAAGCAATTTTTAATACCAAATAACAAAATATTTTCAGCACAGCACAAGGGTTAATATATTCATTTATTCAATTTATTTTAATATTATTTATTTAATATATTGTTTAATATATGATTATATAATTTAGGTATTTTGATACTTCACCATTTATTTATTTCTGATTCACAGTTTGCAGGGAACAGCAATGGAGAAGAAACCTGCAGGTAGTATTTTGCATGCATCTCACAAATATTAATGGCCTTTTTATTCATTTTTAGACACAGCAATGGTCTTTAGTGACACAAGATGGAGCCAAAACCCTCCAGACTACAAGAACACAGAGGCGGTGAGTCACAAGAAGAACACTAAAATACTACTAAACATTTTCAACAGTTATGATTTATGCTCCCTAAAGTTGATTTATTTGATAAAAAATACAGTGAAACAAGAATATTGTGAAATATTGTTACAAAATAACCAAATCAGCATATTAGAATGATTTCTGAAGATCATGTGACACTGAAGACTGGAGTAATAATGCTGAAAATACAGCTGCGCATCACAGAAATGCATTACAGTTTAATATTCACATAAAAAACAGCTGTTTTAAATTACAATAATATTTCACAATTTTTACTGTATTTTTGATCAAATAAATGCAGCCTTGGTGAGCAGAAGAGGCTTCTTTCATAAACATTAAAAATCGTAATTATTCCAAACTTAATAAAAAACAATAAAACTTGCAGTTTCAATTTCAGTATATTAGGTGATATTTGATTTTAAATATATTTAACTTACTTTTTTATATGGTAAGCAATTGTAGTACTGTAGTACAACAATCAAATCCTAAATCAGCCAGTCATTATGTATTGCTCATATAATGCGAATCATATAAGGACTAAAGCAAATTTAAAATTGACAGTGATGAAGGAAATTAAAACTTGCAGGACTGTAACTTTGACAGTGTGACATGTTTCTTATTAATGTTTCGTACCAGTGTCCTTTAAGCAAAATCGTATATAAAACTATTAAATAGAATTCTGTTGAATCGCCTAGACCTTTTTTCAAAGTAATGTATTTTTTTGTCTATTCTGACATTTTCAAAAACCTCGCATTTTTATTTTTTTTTTCTCTCAGAACCATTATTTATCTTTCTGTCAATGCTGTTATTTTCTCTCTCAAGCACTAAAGCAGAAGTTTTGAAGAATCTTCACGTTTAATGTCATGCGTTGCCATTGATAGTGAGAGATGCAGCAGATGGGTGGATTATAAGTAAATATTTGCTTAAATTTGGGTTTGTTCCTAACAATATTTTTAGAGCTAGAGCTTTTGAGGGTCATTATAAACAAAAAACCTTTAAAAAGTCTCAGTTTGTGTTCCATTGCAAAGAAGGATGAACATGAGGGTGTGCAAATCAAGGTTATTTTCAATAACTAAAACTAAAACCATGAAAATTTTTTTTTTAAATTACAATAAACATTAACTGAAATAAAATAAAATATAAATGGATAATTCACATAAGAAATGAAAATGTCGTCATAATTCGCACCAGTGTTATTTTAGTATTAATATAATATTTTTATTTAACATTCTTAATATTCAGTAGTATACTGTAGTTTTCATGTATGCATTTTTAAATATATTTTCTGTTTTCATTTTAATTTTAGATATTTTTTTTATGTCTAAACAGTTTATTGTATTTTAGTTTTAGTTTGTTAAACTTAAATTTAGACTAAATTTAAACTTAAAAACTAAAACTTTATTTTATTTCAGTTGGTTGCCAAGGCAACTCATTTTAGTTTAGTTTAAGTTGAAGCACTAAAATGAAATAAACTATGGATAAAAACTAAAACTTAATTTTCAAAAATCCATATGGACAAAATAAAAATGGTGAGAAACAGGAATTTACTAAAACTTTCACTAAAAGTAAAATTTTTTAAATTAAAATTATTAAAATTAAAATTCAAAACTTTTAAATTAAAATTTTATTTTTTTTATAAAAATGTAAAATTTAGATCAGAATGCAAAATATCAACAAAAACTAAAATCCTAATGATACAAAAATAACACTGCTGCAAATGATGACTACATTTTTATTTCTTAGGTGAAATATCCATTTAATCGAGCCTCTGCGGTCAAAAGTGATCACACATCAGAATCCTGTCTGACCAATCAGATTTGAGGAAGATCTACCAACATATTCCCAATATTGAATATTTGGTTGGCTCGGTTTCCGTCTCAGTGTCACGTTTTCCCTCTCTCCCCATCTCTCCGTGACCCAGACGAGAGCCTCGTATCTCAGGCAGATGAGGCTATCTTGACCTACTTCTGCTTGCTGCTTATGCCATGGTTTTTATTTGGACCTTGCCACCAACACCGGGTCTTTTTAGGTGAATTCAGAGACGGTGGGGAGAGACGTGAAGACGAAAGAAGATAGTCAGTGAGCTCTCCATGACTCAGAAATAAAGCAGCGTGCAATTAAGTGACACGTCATCGCTCAAAACACATTAGCGTTTATGCTTCTCGTGCTTGGCATGAAATTCAGAAGACACCAGTGTGTTTGCTCCAGCGTTTCTTTAAATATATGCCCACAAGAAATTAAAAATACAAGTGAGATCTCAGTAGTATCTTCTAGTCAGGAACAAGCCGGTTTTAACACAAAGTATGACCTTAAATCGAAGCAGAAACTCGTAAGTTATGGCATTAAATGTGCCAATACAAATGTCTAGACATCCTTAAATCAAGCTTGCATCTTTACTTGAGATGCAAAATGAAGCAGTGTTGGGGAGTAACTAGTTACATGTAACGGCGTTACGTAATTTAATTACAAAATAAATGTAACTGTAATCTGTTACAATTACTGAGAAAAAAAAAAAAGTGAAGAAGAATTCTGAAAGTCTGACAGTAATCAGTGTTGAGTACCACTGTAACGTTAACCCTGCCTGCTTTAAATGTTTCAAAATAATAAAAAATTGAAAACAATAGAAATGTAAAAAAGTAATCAAAAAGTAATCAAGTGAAATCAGTTACATTACTTTAATACATTAACTGAAACAGTTACATTACATATTACATTTTAAATAGGGTAACTTGTAATCCGTAACCTATTACAACAAGTAACCTTCCCAACACTGGAACTGACACCTTGCATCTCCGACAAAGAGAGTTGACAAAATTAAACTAAAATATAAACCCATATTGGATTTTAAAGGGTATCATTCCTTAAAACAAAATCCCTTTTTTTAACTGTGATAATAGAATACAAAATGCAAAAGAATGCAAAATGTTTTGCAGATTATTATTATTATGATTAATGCAGACAAGGAAAACACGAAGACAAGAAAGTGGAAAATAACACAGGTAAGACAAATAAATTAATTCTTCCATTTACATATTAAACTGTTGGTAATCCGACAAGAAAAGTTTAGGAAAATTATTATTTTAGTTATTGCATTTAAGACTGCAATACCATGTGCAGCTCAAAAAAAAAGAAGTAATGTAGCCTATGTCCCAACGTGGCTATAAGCAAGCGTCGCTCAAATGAGCACATGATCGAATGACATCACTTCAGGGCACGCAGCATGTATCCATGGCAACGCTCAGCTGCGTAGTGACAGTTAACGGTCCTCGGTGTTCCTCAGACACGGCCTTGAGTTTTCGCTTTCGTTGGTCGAAACATGTCCTGTGAACGTCCCCTTGAACGTCCGGAGGACGTCTTCGTGAACGTCCGCTCGATGTAAAAGGGGACCCTACATGCTGACGTCCAGGGGACGTTCGCAGAGCCCATTTAGGGGACGTCCTGGGGACCTTTTTTTGTTAGCTGGGTATATATATTGAAAAAACTATCGTCATATCATACAACGAGACACCAATGTTTCAGGAGTTTAGTACACAGAATAGGACACATGCTTATTTGATGATTTTGAAAGTCTGACAGTGTTGAGCAGTACTGTAAGGTTAACCCTGCATGCTGTAAATGTTTGAAAATGATTAACAGTTGCAAATAAACATTCATTAGAAATTTAGAAAAGTAATCAAAAAGTAATCAAAAGTAATCAGTTACATTACTTTAATAAAGTAATTGAAAAAGTTACAGTACTATTACATGTTGAATAGGGTAACTTGTAATCTGTAACCTATTACATTTCCAAAGTAACCTTCCCAACACTGAAATTAAGATATGACGATACTGTTGTTTCTGTAATTTTTGTTTAGCCCAAGTTGAAGTACTAAAACTAAATAAATGAAAACTTAATAAAAACTATATAGACATAAAAAAAACCCTAAAATAATATACGACAAAAACACTCAAGAAAATTACTAATATAATAACTTTTTTTTTTTTTTTTACCTAACCCTTCCACAAATTAAGGTCTTAAATCAGAGCATAAAGTCTTAAATTCATGAAGCCTTGTCATTAAATTTTCCAGTACAAATATCTAAACATCCTTAAATCAAGATATATTTACTTGAGATGCAAAGTGAAGACACAAAGTCTTGTTTTCTAAAAAAAAAAACTATTTTTAAAAATTTTAAATTAAGTGAGTTTGGAATTAAAACAAGAACATTTTAAATTGGCATTCTAAATATCTGCCAATGAGAAACAAAATATTGCTTTCCCTTTGAATTAATTTGATTTTCTGAGTCCACTGGCAGATATTTGTTCTTGTTTTAATCATAAACTCACTTCATTTTGATCAATTTCTCATAAAATAAGACTTATGTCATGTTGATATGAAAGTAAATATGGCCTCCAGTATATTCTGCTGTATGAATATTTGAATATGCAATACACCAAAATAAAGATCAGAGCCTCTACTTTTAAACAAAAAAAAATCAGTTTTATTCTAGCTTAAAGCATTCTTTTTATCAACACTTGAATATAGGTAGGTTTCATAAAAATGCATAATTTTGAGCAAAAAGGTGAGAAAATACATTTTTGATCAAAAACTACATCTGGATAATATTCAGTACGATTATCAAAGCATAAATCTAGTAAATCGCTTCCATCAACACCTCCAAAGCTTGCACAGACATCACTTACTAGATCAACATTTTACTCTGTAACATATTTCATTTATATGCTGTCTATTGCTGATGATCGCATTATTTTTCATATGCATCTGTTTACATAAGAGCTCACTGGTTTCTCCGTCCTGTTCACGTGTGATTTGTTTCGGGAGGTTTTGTACTCGTTCAGAAGATGCGTAATAGCGCCCCGAGTGTATAACAGTGAAAACACGGAAAGCCGTAAAAACTTGTCTTTGGCGGGGAAGCGTTGTCTTCTAAAAGATGAGATAACTCGTCAGTGGCGGGGGAAGAGTTAATTTTGAGGATGCCTAGTTCAAGGCAGCATGCTCGTTTGAAACCAAATATTCCATAGACCTTGAAACCCTCGGAAACTCAGAAAGATTTGCACACTTGCTATCATTTCAAAGATGGATTACAAGCCCCCAGCTCTAAACAGAAAGTGCCCTGATTCTGCCGTTTCCGCCGGAAGGCGCTCCGTTCGCACCTCTGAGCTCCGCTTTCTCTTTGTGAGTCAACCTGCTGTTCGGTTTTCCTGTAAAATCTCCTACAGTTTTCCAGGCTCTTGAGCCACACCAATTTCCAGAGCTGTATCTTGCAGTGCACGCACAGTGGGAATCTTGGAAGTCGGTGGTGATGCAACGTCCATTCCCAGAATGCTCCAACTTCCCAGTTGCAGTGTACGTGGGATGTGCATTCCCAGAATGTTGCAGTGTATGTGGGATGTGCATTCCCAGAATGCTCCAATTTCCCAGTTGCAGTGTACGTGGGATGTGCATTCCCAGAATATGCAACTTCCCAGTTGCAGTGTATGTGGGATGTGCATTCCCAGAATGCTCCAATTTCCCAGTTGCAGTGTACGTGGGATGTGCATTCCCAGAATATGCAACTTCCCAGAAGTTTTGTACGGGCATCATGGGAGGCAAGTGATGTAATAAGGCTAGAAATGTGGTACAAGGCATGCAGCAGTGAGTCAACTGTAAATTGCTTTATTTATGTCTCATTGGCTGATTGCTGCGTGATGTATTGAGCCATCGGTCATGTTATATGCCAGATAAGCTTTTGATAGATGACTAAACCAGTGAGTATCAAGCAATCCAGTGTGGTTTGGCTGTGTGTGGGAGGTTTATAGGGTTTTTTTTTTTTTTTAAGAAGTGAAGGTGCACTCAAATATAAAGCTCCTAAATGGGTTTAACAGACTGGAGCCAAAGGAGAAGCTTAAGGTCTGTGGTTGTTTAGGTAACTATTTATGAAGTGCATACTGGACTGTCAAAAAGCCCAAGAGGCTGGATGATACCTAAACCCAATACACTGATCCAGGGAACATAAAATGTAATAACTACCCAACATTACAGTCTGTTTATAGGCAGGTGAAAATTGGAATTGGAAATGTGTGTAGACCGTTTGCAGTCAAACTACAAAACAAAGCTGAATACACAGTTGCGCTTGTGGATACACAGCTTATGCCACCAAGTGCCTCAAAGCATATTTCAAAGATTTGATTCCTCTAAACTCCAGTAATTAGTTCTTACTCAATAGCTCATTTTTGAGTTTTGGTGGATGAGTGTGTTAACACTTTAGTGTTTTAAAGGAAATAAGCCTTAAACCGCCGAAGAAGCTCATAGCCAAAAATTATTCTTATTCAAAAATTGATTTTCCTATTCAGAATTTGTCTTATTTTGTGTTATGTTTTTGTCTCTTCTAGTATAAAACAGTCTTAAATCAAGATATGTTTACTTGAGAAACAGAATGACTCAATCCTAATTCTTGTTTTATAGCAAAAATGATTTTTAAAAATTAAGTGAGTTTATGCTTAAACCAAGAACAAATGTTTGTCCGTGGGGTAAAAAAAAAATCCCTTTTAATTAAGTTTATTTTTCTTACCCTATGGAAAGATTTTCTTTTCTGTTTTTTAAGCATAAGTGCAATTTTGATAATCTTTTCAGAAAATGAGACTTAATTCATTTTGCTTCTCAAATATAAGTATCTTGATTTATGAATGTTTGGATATTTGCACTGGAAAAGACATACAAAAATATATATATGCAAGCTTGTCACACAATTCAGTTTTGCAATTTTCAGTTTTTTTTATATCTGACAATTACAAGGTACAAACTTGTAATTGCAAGTTTATATCTTGCAATTTTGTCTTTTCTCTCAAAATTCTGAGTTTACATCTTGCAATTCATTTTTTTTTTGTTTCTGCCACAGAAAAAAAAAATTGAAAAGGTATTTGTGACTTTATCTCACAATTCTGACTTTCTCGTTATTGCAAGTTTATATTTTTGCTGTTTAGCAAAGTTTTGGTATCTCACAATTCTGAGTTTATATCTTGCAATTCTGATTATTCTGTGCAATTCTGATTTTATATCTCACAATTCTAATTTTATATCTTGCAATTCTGATTTTATATCTCGCAATTCTAATTATTCTGTGCAATTCTGATTTGATATCTCGCAATTCTAATTTTATATCTTGCAATTCTGATTTTATATATCGCAATTAAAATTTTATATCTTGCAATTTTGATTTTTCTGTGCAATTCTGATTTTATATCTTGCAATTCTGATTTTATATCTTGCAATTCTGATT
>NW_015547732.1:201501-206586 GCF_001515605.1 Sinocyclocheilus anshuiensis
GCAATTCTGATTTTTCTGTGCAATTCTGATTTCATATCTTGCCATTCTGATTTAATATCTTGCAATTCTTATTATTCTGTGCGTTCTTAATTTATATCTTGCAATTCAGATTTTATATCTTGCAATTCAAATTTTATATCTTGCAATTCTGATTTTATATCTTGCTATTCTGATTATTCTGTGTAATTCTGATTTTATATCTCGCAATTCTAATTATTCTGTGCAATTCTGATTTTATATCTTGTAATTCTAAATTTTATATCTTGCAATTCTGATTTTATATCTCGCAATTAAAATTGTATATCTTGTAATTCAGATTTTTCTGTGCAATTATGATTTTATATCTCGCAATTATGATTTTTCTGTGGAATTCTGATTTTATATCTTGCAATTCTAATTTTATATCTTGCAATTCTGATTTTCCTGTGCAATTCTGATTTTATATCTCGCAATTCTAATTATTCTGTGCAATTCTGATTTTATATCTCGCAATTCTAATTATTCTGTGCAATTCTGATTTTATATCTCGCAATTCTAATTATTCTGTGCAATTCTGATTTTATATCTCGCAATTCTAATTATTCTGTGCAATTCTGATTTTATATCTCGCAATTCTAATTATTCTGTGCAATTCTGATTTTATATCTCGCAATTCTAATTATTCTGTGCAATTCTGATTTTATATCTCGCAATTCTAATTATTCTGTGCAATTCTGATTTTATATCTCGCAATTCTAATTATTCTGTGCAATTCTGATTTTATATCTCGCAATTCTAATTATTCTGTGCAATTCTGATTTTATATCTCGCAATTCTAATTATTCTGTGCAATTCTGATTTTATATCTCGCAATTCTAATTATTCTGTGCAATTCTGATTTTATATCTCGCAATTCTAATTATTCTGTGCAATTCTGATTTTATATCTCGCAATTCTAATTATTCTGTGCAATTCTGATTTTATATCTCGCAATTCTAATTATTCTGTGCAATTCTGATTTTATATCTCGCAATTCTAATTATTCTGTGCAATTCTGATTTTATATCTCGCAATTCTAATTATTCTGTGCAATTCTGATTTTATATCTCGCAATTCTAATTATTCTGTGCAATTCTGATTTTATATCTCGCAATTCTAATTATTCTGTGCAATTCTGATTTTATATCTCGCAATTCTAATTATTCTGTGCAATTCTGATTTTATATCTCGCAATTCTAATTATTCTGTGCAATTCTGATTTTATATCTCGCAATTCTAATTATTCTGTGCAATTCTGATTTTATATCTCGCAATTCTAATTATTCTGTGCAATTCTGATTTTATATCTCGCAATTCTAATTATTCTGTGCAATTCTGATTTTATATCTCGCAATTCTAATTATTCTGTGCAATTCTGATTTTATATCTCGCAATTCTAATTATTCTGTGCAATTCTGATTTTATATCTCGCAATTCTAATTATTCTGTGCAATTCTGATTTTATATCTCGCAATTCTAATTATTCTGTGCAATTCTGATTTTATATCTCGCAATTCTAATTATTCTGTGCAATTCTGATTTTATATCTCGCAATTCTAATTATTCTGTGCAATTCTGATTTTATATCTCGCAATTCTAATTATTCTGTGCAATTCTGATTTTATATCTCGCAATTCTAATTATTCTGTGCAATTCTGATTTTATATCTCGCAATTCTAATTATTCTGTGCAATTCTGATTTTATATCTCGCAATTCTAATTATTCTGTGCAATTCTGATTTTATATCTCGCAATTCTAATTATTCTGTGCAATTCTGATTTTATATCTCGCAATTCTAATTATTCTGTGCAATTCTGATTTTATATCTCGCAATTCTAATTATTCTGTGCAATTCTGATTTTATATCTCGCAATTCTAATTATTCTGTGCAATTCTGATTTTATATCTCGCAATTCTAATTATTCTGTGCAATTCTGATTTTATATCTCGCAATTCTAATTATTCTGTGCAATTCTGATTTTATATCTCGCAATTCTAATTATTCTGTGCAATTCTGATTTTATATCTCGCAATTCTAATTATTCTGTGCAATTCTGATTTTATATCTCGCAATTCTAATTATTCTGTGCAATTCTGATTTTATATCTCGCAATTCTAATTATTCTGTGCAATTCTGATTTTATATCTCGCAATTCTAATTATTCTGTGCAATTCTGATTTTATATCTCGCAATTCTAATTATTCTGTGCAATTCTGATTTTATATCTCGCAATTCTAATTATTCTGTGCAATTCTGATTTTATATCTCGCAATTCTAATTATTCTGTGCAATTCTGATTTTATATCTCGCAATTCTAATTATTCTGTGCAATTCTGATTTTATATCTCGCAATTCTAATTATTCTGTGCAATTCTGATTTTATATCTCGCAATTCTAATTATTCTGTGCAATTCTGATTTTATATCTCGCAATTCTAATTATTCTGTGCAATTCTGATTTTATATCTCGCAATTCTAATTATTCTGTGCAATTCTGATTTTATATCTCGCAATTCTAATTATTCTGTGCAATTCTGATTTTATATCTCGCAATTCTAATTATTCTGTGCAATTCTGATTTTATATCTCGCAATTCTAATTATTCTGTGCAATTCTGATTTTATATCTCGCAATTCTAATTATTCTGTGCAATTCTGATTTTATATCTCGCAATTCTAATTATTCTGTGCAATTCTGATTTTATATCTCGCAATTCTAATTATTCTGTGCAATTCTGATTTTATATCTCGCAATTCTAATTATTCTGTGCAATTCTGATTTTATATCTCGCAATTCTAATTATTCTGTGCAATTCTGATTTTATATCTCGCAATTCTAATTATTCTGTGCAATTCTGATTTTATATCTCGCAATTCTAATTATTCTGTGCAATTCTGATTTTATATCTCGCAATTCTAATTATTCTGTGCAATTCTGATTTTATATCTCGCAATTCTAATTATTCTGTGCAATTCTGATTTTATATCTCGCAATTCTAATTATTCTGTGCAATTCTGATTTTATATCTCGCAATTCTAATTATTCTGTGCAATTCTGATTTTATATCTCGCAATTCTAATTATTCTGTGCAATTCTGATTTTATATCTCGCAATTCTAATTATTCTGTGCAATTCTGATTTTATATCTCGCAATTCTAATTATTCTGTGCAATTCTGATTTTATATCTCGCAATTCTAATTATTCTGTGCAATTCTGATTTTATATCTCGCAATTCTAATTATTCTGTGCAATTCTGATTTTATATCTCGCAATTCTAATTATTCTGTGCAATTCTGATTTTATATCTCGCAATTCTAATTATTCTGTGCAATTCTGATTTTATATCTCGCAATTCTAATTATTCTGTGCAATTCTGATTTTATATCTCGCAATTCTAATTATTCTGTGCAATTCTGATTTTATATCTCGCAATTCTAATTATTCTGTGCAATTCTGATTTTATATCTCGCAATTCTAATTATTCTGTGCAATTCTGATTTTATATCTCGCAATTCTAATTATTCTGTGCAATTCTGATTTTATATCTCGCAATTCTAATTATTCTGTGCAATTCTGATTTTATATCTCGCAATTCTAATTATTCTGTGCAATTCTGATTTTATATCTCGCAATTCTAATTATTCTGTGCAATTCTGATTTTATATCTCGCAATTCTAATTATTCTGTGCAATTCTGATTTTATATCTCGCAATTCTAATTATTCTGTGCAATTCTGATTTTATATCTCGCAATTCTAATTATTCTGTGCAATTCTGATTTTATATCTCGCAATTCTAATTTTATATCTTGCAATTCTGATTTTTCTGTGCAATCCTGATTTTATATCTTGCAATTCAGATTTTTCTGTGCAATTCTAATTTTATATCTTGCAATTCTGATTTTCCTGTGCAATTCTGATTTTATATCTCACAATTCTAATTTTATATCTTGCAATTCTGATTTTCCTGTGCAATTCTGATTTTATATCTCACAATTCTAATTTTATATCTTGCAATTCTGATTTTCCTGTGCAATTCTGATTTTATATCTCACAATTCTAATTTTATATCTTGCAATTCTGATTTTCCTGTGCAATTCTGATTTTATATCTCACAATTCTAATTTTATATCTTGCAATTCTGATTTTCCTGTGCAATTCTGATTTTATATCTCACAATTCTAATTTTATATCTTGCAATTCTGATTTTCCTGTGCAATTCTGATTTTATATCTCACAATTCTAATTTTATATCTTGCAATTCTGATTTTCCTGTGCAATTCTGATTTTATATCTCACAATTCTAATTTTATATCTTGCAATTCTGATTTTCCTGTGCAATTCTGATTTTATATCTCACAATTCTAATTTTATATCTTGCAATTCTGATTTTCCTGTGCAATTCTGATTTTATATCTCACAATTCTAATTTTATATCTTGCAATTCTGATTTTCCTGTGCAATTCTGATTTTATATCTTGCAATTCTGATTTTTCTGTGTAATTCTGATTATATATCTTGCCATTCTGCTTTTGTATTTTGCAATTCTGATTTTTCTGTGTAATTCTGATTATATATCTTGCTATTCTGATTTTATATCTTGCAATTCTAATTTTATATCTTGCAATTCTGATTTTTCTGTGCAATCCTGATTTTATATCTTGCAATTCAGATTTTTCTGTGCAATTCTAATTTTATATCTTGCCATTCTGATTTTTCTGTAAAATTCTTATTTTATATATTAATGTTATATCTTGCAATTCGGATTTTTCTGTGCAATTCTGATTATATATCTTGCCATTCTGATTTTTCTGTGCAATTCTGATTATATATCTTGCCATTCTGATTTTATATCTTGTAATTCTGATCTTATGTCTTGCAATTCTAATTTTATAACTTGCAATTCTGATTTGATATCTTGCAATTCTAATTTTATATCTTGCAATTCTGATTTTTCTGTGCAATTCTAATTTTATATCTTGCAATTCTGATGTTTCTGTTCAATTCTGATTTTTTTATCTCGCAATTCTAATTTTATATCTTGCAATTCAGATTTTTCTGTGCAAT
>NW_015547733.1:0-3793 GCF_001515605.1 Sinocyclocheilus anshuiensis
TTTGGTCATAAGCTGACATGCTTGCAAACTAATACAAATTTAAAACATTTAAACACTTAAAATGAACAGCATTTATTAGAAAGTAGAAATCTTTTTTAACAATATGATTCTTTACTGTCACTTTTTATCAATTTAGTTCCAAACCTGCTCCAAAACACAAACCATGTAGTTTTCAATTGAGCCTGAAGGACTTGATTAGCTGGATCAGGTGTGTTTAATTAGGGTTGGAGCTAAACTCTGCAGGGCTGTGGCCCTCCAGGAACTGAGTTTGACACCCCTGATTTAACACATCTTTGCTGAATAAAAGTATTAATTAAAAAATCACTGACCCCAAACCTTTGAACAGTACTGTACTGTTAAAAATGATTTCTATTTTAAATAAAGGCTGATCACCCCGCCCCCCTTTTTTTTTTTACTTGTCCTGAGGTAAACGAGGTAACCACACAGGTAATCACAGGTAACGAGAAAAAAATATTAAGCAGCATAGCTGTTTCCAAAATTGATAATAAATCAGCATATTAGAATGATTTCTGAAGATCATGTGACACTGAAGACTGGAGTAATGATGCTGAAAATACAGCTGCGCATCACAGGAATATTATATTTTAAAGTATATCAAAACAGAAAACCATTATTTTAAATTGTAATAATACTTAACAATATTACGGTTTTGTTTTGTATTTTGGATCAAATAAATGCAGGCTTGATTAGCATAATAAGAGATTGCTTTGAGAAACTTTAAAAATAGTAATGTTGACCAGTACCAAAACTTTTGACCAGTACTGTAACGTTACTTGTGTATGAGAACAGAAAAATGGCTAGCAGAAGGTAGAAGAAAGAGCATCACAGCTTGAGCTAGCTAGCTCTTAGCTTACGGTTTTCATATCTGATGTACTGGCGACTGTAGCTAGCTACTGTAACGTGTTCGAATGTCTTGGTTAACAACAAAATCTGTTTAAAATATCAAAACAAAATAAAGCATCAAATCCTCGAACTGCAGAAGGTACTTTAGGTACTTATGCTTAAAAAATGACTAGAATAATTGATTGATAATCAAAATGGTTGCCAAATTCAAGTACTTCAAGTACGTGTAAGAACCCTTAATGTTAATTAAACTAACCCTAACGTTAACTAAACAGTCACACAGAGAATGATCCTGACGGCTAGGCCAGACTATAAAAACCACTCAACCTAGTTTAAGTAAAATGAAATATGTCTTACCTGGGTTAGTAATAGTTGTTTCCCCTGCAACAGCAGTCTTTGGTTCGTTGCATCTTCATATCTGCGAGCACACTGATCGTGATGCTCCCTCAGTCTCTGTAAGCGGCGGGACAGGCGCAGATCTGACATGCTCCTAATCCGTCAGGATCCAGCTTCTCAAATCCGCGGGAAGACTGCACAACTTTAATTATTCATGTTGGAGGGACATTTTACTAAATGTTTCAACTCAAAATGGAGTCGAAATTGCTCATTAAATTCAAAACGATTCAAAAACGATTTTAGGGAGAGTTTACTTTACTCTTTAAAAGAGTGTATTAAATTGTAATAGAGAGGTATATTAGATATGAACGTAAAACATGATTATTCTCTGTCATCTATGTTAGAGGATGCCTATACTTACTCAGAAGTAACTGGAATTGTTGTTTGGCCTTGGAATAATTCTTACAACATATCGTAGCTTCAGCAGTTCTCCAACTTAGTATAAAATGCTGTATCTTCTTCAGTCAGGGACTTTTTTCACAAGTTAAATTTAGATCATATTTAAGAGATTCAGAATCAGAAAGAGCTTTATTACCAAGTATGTTAACAAATACAAGGAATTTGTTCTGGTGACAGAATTTTCCAATACACAGAGACAACAACAACAAGACAATGACACACAGATAGTAAGAAATAAAGGGTCATACTTCATTGTAAGGTCCAGTTCTCACTATTAACTAAATATTAACTATGACTTTGTCCTCAATAAACTACTATTTACTAATTACTGCTTATTAATAGTCAGTAATATACAGTATATATAAATTCCACTTCTCACCCCTCGTGGGCTGGTATGTGTCATCCTCAAGCTCAGCTCCTCTACCGGAGGGTTCTGCACAGTATCTTAGCTGTTCCTAGGACTGCACTCTTTTGGACAAAGGCTTCAGATGTTGTCCCTGGAATCTGCTGGAGCCACTCTTCCAGTGCTCCGATTACGACTGGCACCACTGTTGCCACTCTTCCAGTTTGGGGGTCACAGCTCCCAGTGCTCCGATTACCACTGGCACCACTGTTGCTTTTACTCTCCACATCTTTTCTGGCTCCTCTTTCAGCCCTTGGTATTTCTCCAGCTTCTCCTGTTCCTTCTTCTTGATGCGGGATTGCTTCATCTATCACTACTGCCATCTCGGCTTGGTCATTCTCAACTACCCTAGGATGTGTCTTCCATTTTGGCCTTGAGACTTCCAGCCCCAATACTCATGGTTTGACTCAATACTCATTACCGGTTTGATTTTAAAATCTTACTGTGAACTTTTAAATCTCTTCATGGATTGGAACCATCTTACCTGGCTGAGTTTCTTCACGTTCACACTCCAGCTAGTGCTGAGATCGGCCAATCTGCTCCTCCTGAATGTGCCTAAAACCAGGCTCTTAACCAGAGACCAAGGCGACCAAGCCTTTGCTGTAGCGGACCCTATCCTGCGGAACAGCTTGCCATTCATATTAGAACTGCCCCCCCTCTCCAACACTTTCAATCATCTCTTTCCTTTGGCTTTTCCTTCGAGTTAAGGACATTTTTATCCCACCAGCTTTTATTATCGTTTTATATCATATGATATACTATGTATTTTAATTACAGTTTTATTGTTGTACTTTTACCTTGTGAAGTAATTTGGTCAACCTTGGTAGTTTTAAATGTGCTATATAAATAAAGTTGACAATGACATTGAGAACTCACTGGAGGATCAAGCCTGACTGGAGGAGTGTATCTTTTTCCTCTTTTGAGCCTCTTTTCACTTTTCTCACTGGGCACACTGCAGTCTTTTAGCCCTTTCTTCTTCCTGATTTGTGCATCTTTCCTCCACATCTCTCGGTTTCTACTGTACTGCTGTCTGCTCTGTTCATCAGCATTAAGCCTGGCTCTGTAGCACCTCTACTTTTCATCAGCACTCAGTGGTGTGCATGAACTCTATAAATCAATTTACATTTTGTAAAAATATTAACCTAGTGAAAATATAGATTATAGATAATAGATTGTCCCTTTTGTAACCCAGTTACTTTAGTGCAACCCTGTAGTACTGCAATGCTCTTCTGGCTGGACTTCCATCAAGCACAATCAAACCTCTACAAATGATTCAGAATGCAGCGGTACGACTGGTCTTCAACGAGCCCAAAAGAGCCCGATACCTTTGTTTGTTTTCAACGTCATTTGATACCCATCATGTGAATGCAAGCATTGCCACCACTTCTTCTCATCCAAATGAAATGAAATGGCATTCCCAAACTAAAACAGGCCGTTAATGAAGCCTTTGCACTAAAAGCATACATATGGTCTCATTTGAAAGCAATACTTGGCAGTTTATTGTCTCTTATCACTTCAGACGTTTGTTCTATTTGACTGTAAGTGCCCTATTGTGTCACACTTCTAATATTATCTTATATATAATCTTATATATATATATACACACACACGGAGTGTTTTGGCATTTTTCCGTGGGTGCTCGGCAATTTCCGGCGCCTATGTACTGTATATATATATATATATATATATATATATATATATAGGGTGCGATTTGTAGGGAGGGATGGGCGG
>NW_015547733.1:4772-6184 GCF_001515605.1 Sinocyclocheilus anshuiensis
TCACACACTCTCTCTAACACACACACACACACACACACACAGACATAGAGTTTTCCCACTTTTTAAGAATCAGTTGGGGGCAGGGTACTCAGTTTGGGCATTCAGATTAGCTGGTAATGTCTCCACAACTCTGGTCATAACCCTTCCAAACACATTAACAAGACTATGAGAACTCCAGGAATTCTTAATTTATACTGTATATACTAGGGTGACCATACGTGCCATTTTCCCAGGACGCGTCCTGGCCAGGATTTGTTTTGGCTTTGTTTTCCTGTTTTCATGCTCTCTGAAGGTAATGATCGAAAAGTAGTTTGACCAATAACATGCAAGCATTGTACATAATGGACCGATCATGGCGTGTGAGAAGGTGGGATCTACGGTCAAAGCAATGCAATTACGCGTACATATTAGGTGTGTTCGACTTAAAAGCAGTGCGGCTCAGACCGATCAGTGTTTGACATCAAAGTACCTCGAGAGCGTTTCGAAAGCATAACCATCTGTATGGTACTTTGATGTCATACACCGATCGGTCTGCACACGCAAACAAAGCCAAAACCTAGATATTTTAGGCAATATAGAAATCCTGGCCAGGACGCGTCCTGGAAAAATGGCACGTATGGTCACCCTAGTATATACGCATATATATATATATCAGTTTTGAGAGTCACTTTTAGTGTCACCGGTATCATGTATGACTCCATTTTGTGGTCCAATGCTTGTGTGACACCCTGAATGTATGAATGAATTTCCTACTCTAGAATGTATACTGTAGAATGTTTAGAAGGTATACTTGAAACTTCCAGGTAGGTGTGTTGAGGCAAGTTGGAGTTAAACTCTGCAGGACACTGGCCCTCCAGGACCGAGTTTGGTGACCCCTGATAGTCAGACGAAGTGTTGTAGAATATATTTAATTAAAATCAGCCTTTGTGCAAACATTTACATATTGTTTTTGTGACCCCTGCCCTATCTGGTAAGGAAGAACTGGTGGGTCATAAGAACAGGTCATATAAACTGGTCCTGACACCCCATGGGGATAATATGGCAGTCTCTGAACCGGCATCACCTGTACAGTACTTATTTCAGTAGGTGGTTCATAACTGTGTTGACCCAAGGAAGAATAGGTCAAGACCCTTGGAGGAATCCTTTCTCTGTTAGATCTCCTCACAATTCCACTTTCTACACTCCCTTCCCTCTGACGAATCATCTGTCTTTTTCTCTCCACATGAACTGTCTCTTCCAGCTCCCCATCCATTCCTTCTAGTTCCAGCACAGCAGGAAAGTCAGCAGATGACTGGGGTTCCGTGGACACAGTGTAGCATCTGGACCAATCAAAAACACAATTTTTCATTTGATTTAACAAATCAGTTATTCATTAGATTAACAAATCGTCACAGACCCCTCACCCAATAAAC
>NW_015547733.1:6903-11392 GCF_001515605.1 Sinocyclocheilus anshuiensis
TCTAACTCGTTTCCACGAGTGGTTTTAAATTCAGCCTGAGAGAATTCACAAAGCAGAGATTTGTCTTACGTTTACTGCTTAAATCAATCATCAGCGCCAGTTCAGCAGATAGAAGATTTTGTTCGTTACTTGCGTTTTGCTGAAAGCTGAAACGGGGTTCCGGTTTTGGCTGCTGGAGGGAAATTCCTTTGCTGATTGGCTGTTGCGATGACGTCAGGATGATGTCCTTTTGGGGAAGCCCTCGTTGGATTGGTTGGTTGCCAGGTTACAGAGGAGCCTCTGTTTCTTCTGAGAGAGTCCGCTTTAGCAAGACTTTGTGTTCTGCAGAGTTACGAAGCTTCACTGAAGTGTTTGAGTTCTTAGATGGTCGATCGCCTGATGGTTCAGCTTGTGAGCACAAGTTAAAGTGCTCTCCACACGGCGACAAGGCCTTGCTCGAGAAAGCAAGTGGCGAAGAGCCTGCGTTCGGGAGAGCAAGCGATGTTACGGCATGGGAGTGCTTTTCGCATGGTCACCAAGGCGGAAAGCCACAATTCTAGAGAGAGTAAGCGAGCGAGAAGCTATTGAATCTGAGTTGCAGTGGGGTTTTGATCCGTGGCATACGTCCAACCTACGGCGCGATCTGCCAGTCGGCTTCTTGCAAGGCGGAGCGTGCATACATTTAACAAGAGGCTTCAATTCATCACAGGAAGACACCTATAAAAGTTGTTAATACCTCTATAACGTCTCTTAAATGCAAATATTGTGCCTACTATTAAAGTTTACTTCATTTCAACATTCTGCATTTGTCGTGCCCATTCGTTCAAGATTAAACTTCACATATTACACACATTTTAATAACCTTATTTCCTAAAAAGGGTAATAAACACTGATTAAAGTTGCACCGATTACATGAAACACATCAAGCATATATATAAGACATACAACATATTATTTGTGAATCTGGTTGACCTGTTAGGCGCATAACTGATTATCTGTTGAAATTGTCTGTTGTAAGTTCGTGTCCCTTTTTTGGAATGCAGGGGGGAAAGGGGAGGTGTCCTGAGGTCATGCCCATGTCACGAGTTGGATGTCTGCCATTCTTTTCCTGGACAGAGAGCTCTTAATCTGTCGCTTTCTGTTTATCGGATTTAGCAATTTATGCATTAGACGGTCATGGGGTCCAGATGAGTCTGTCGCTGGAACATTTCCAGATACCATGTTCTTTGTTCTGTTGGAATGCAGGATGTGATGGGAATCATGTGTTAGTCACGTATAGATCCCGTGTGGCCCGAGGTTAGTTAATCTACTCATCCTTTTCCTGTTGGATGTAAGAGTTCATTCATTGGTGGTCTCAAGACATCGTGGTTTCTATATGTTGTGAACGAACTTTCCAGTCCTGATACAAAGAAAGCTTTGTTGTCTCCTGATTGAATTAATTCAAAGTCTCATGATGAGTTGATTCAGTGGCATATCATAGTCCTGTGGTTTGTGGTATTAAGAAATCCCTACATATGTTAGACTAGTTTAAGTGTTTATGTAGTTAATAAAGTCTTACTTGTATCACACTCGACGTTGTTCATTGTTTGCTCATAACTGGAGTCCCTTAATCATGCAGATTTATGCTACAGGCTCTGTGTAGAATTGTACAGTAAGAAAGTTATTTCCTTTAACCAGGAAATTAACGTTCTTAGAATTGACAGACAGTTGACCCTGAGAGGTCAAGTAAATATCTACAGCGGATCTAAATATTTATAATTAATTATAACTAGTTATGATTAATTATTCATATTTCCCCATGAGCTGATTCGCTACAACAGGTAAGCATCCTCTTGATGCTTGGGATTCAACAGACACAGGTAAATATTCTCTCTGTGGTTGGAATTCAGCAGATACAGGTGTAAAGTCCACCCAGTTGGCCCAACGATGTAATCCAATGGCGTGGGTGAAGGTATAATGTGTGCAGGTCTTTTACTTGCACTTTTGCAGAGTTCACTAAATTTATCAGGGTTTATTTTCTAGCTCTGTGTTTAATCTGACTCCAATTTCAAGTGATCATTAAATAGGGTGACCACACATTCCATTTTTCCAGGACACGTCCTGGCCAGGATTTCTATATTGCCTAAAATATCCACGTTTTGGATATTGCCCTGTTACCCTGTTTTATTATTATTATTATTAATATGTTATATTTATGCCTTCTCAATGTACCAACGTGATCATTTCCGATTTTGTCATTCGATAATAAATCATAAATCGGTTAGTCTTGACTGGCAGCGCTGCGCTATACGAATCAGCTCACGTCTGTTCCGCGCTTCCGTCAAACGGTTCCGAACAGAACCGATGTGCGGGACTCGATGGAAGAGAGAAAGTGGCCAGAAGAAGCAGTGAAA
The DNA here is from genome assembly GCF_001515605.1 of Sinocyclocheilus anshuiensis. NCBI lineage: Eukaryota > Metazoa > Chordata > Actinopteri > Cypriniformes > Cyprinidae > Sinocyclocheilus > Sinocyclocheilus anshuiensis. The sequence continues at coordinate 9,276 of NW_015547733.1, forward strand.
TAGCAACATCACTGACCTGTTCAGGGCTTCAAGTGCAGGTCAGTTTCATCTGTAAATACACTAGTTTTGTCTTTATTAACCTGTTAACCTAGTTGAGTAATAAACTGCTAGTATCTGTTAGGCTATCAGTAGCACCCCATTATTATCAACATTCAGAATACTGTGCTAAAGGACATCAATATCGATTGTAAAGTTACATAAAAAATTTAGCAGAGACAGATATTCACATGTATTGTACAGGGAGGGAGGGAGCTTGAGCAGACAGCAACACAAAAATAATATGAGTCATAGCCTAATAATTCAATATTGTGTTCAGTATTATAATTTTTCAACAAATATATTGTACGAATTTTGACATTTAGGCACTTTAGAAAATGTGTTTTAATACATTACCAGTCAAAAGGTTTTGATCAGTAAGATTTTTAATGTTTTTTTTAAAGGGGTGGTTCAGTGTTTTTTTTTCTAGGCTTGATTGTGTTTATGGGGTGCAGTCTAACATGTGTTTAATAATTTACCTTTATTCCACACCGCTCTGTCCCTTCTCTGAGAAACGCGCTGATCATTTCCTTCTTTTATGAAGCCCTATTTTTCACATAATTTACCTTTATTCCACACCGCTCTGTCCCTTCTCTGAGAAACGCGCTGATCATTTCCTTCTTTTATGAAGCCCCTCCCTCAGAAATAGGCAATTGGCTCTGATTGGTTAGCTAGCCCAGTGTGTTGTAATTGGTTAGCTAGCCCAGTGTGTTTCCATGTTTAACGCTTCTCATAGCTATGTGAAAATAAGTGTATAATTGTAACAGTTCATTGCTGGAGCTGAGCTGAAAGAGAGAGAGAGAGAGAGAGAGAGAGAGAGAGAGCGATGCAGAGCGTGTGCAGAGCAGGGGGACGCAAGGAACAGTATTAAGAACCACTGCTTTAGAACATTGATTTTGAAACTTGTGAATCCATTAGAATCGTTAGAAGACAGAATCGCGATTCATATATGAATAGATTTTTACGTGCACCTCTAGTTTTCTCTTCCTCTTCTCTAAAGCAGCGCAGCATGGCCTCGCCCCCTTTGTTACCTTTTCCAGAGGGCGGGGTTTATCTGGGTTTGTGATGTCACGAACCCGGGAAGTAACTTGTTGTAGTCCCTAGCAGCCGTTTTTGTAGGCATTAAACTGCCAGAATTTTAAAAGACGATATCTCCGTTTGCATTGAACTTTCAGCTTCGTAACTTTGCAGATATTGTTTATACACACTAACTAATGTTAAAAAAGTGAAATCGCAATGAACCACCCCTTTAAAGAAGTCTCTTCAGTTCACCAAGCCTGCATTTTAAGATAACATTCTGTGCTAACAAATTGAAATGAGGTGGTTGTTTTCAGCAAGGTGGATACAGTTCTGTTCATAACAGTAGACCTGCTAGTAAAGAAGTGACAGGTAAGAAAAAAAGCGGGGGACAGAGATATTGGGGAAAATGAAGAAAAGGGAAAGGGAAGTGAAGGTGCAGTGCAAGAGAGAACCTTTAATTATTTTCCACGGCCCCAGCCTAAGGATTTAGACCTTTTTATGTGATAGCCATACAAATAATAGTGTGGTTATAATAGTTAATAGTCTGTGCTGTGGTTTCAGAAATGGTTGTGGATGTATAGGCTATATACAGGAAATAAGGGGCCAAAATTGCACCTTTTGGGGTACAACAGCTTGACACTGGAGCTGTACTCTTAAAATGACATCTTTATTTCTTTTTTACCCCGAATAGGTAGGCCTACATATTAGTACCTTAAGGGTACGAATTACTACTCTAAGGTACTATGTACCTATTAGGGGTAAAAAAAAAAGGTACAAAGAAGTCCTTTTAAGAGTACTGCTCCAGTGACAAGCTGTTGTACCCCAAAAGGAACAATTTTGGCCCTGCTGTGGTTTCAGAAATGGTTGTGGATGTATAGGCTATATACAGGAAATAAGGGGCCAAAATTGCACCTTTTGGGGTACAACAGCTTGACACTGGAGCTGTACTCTTAAAATGACATCTTTATTTCTTTTTTACCCCGAATAGGTAGGCCTACATATTAGTACCTTAAGGGTACGAATTACTACTCTAAGGTACTATGTACCTCTTAGGGGTAAAA
>NW_015547733.1:11549-13905 GCF_001515605.1 Sinocyclocheilus anshuiensis
TGAGTGTAAGATTTCCTGGCCTGAAATTGCATCCCAGTCCGGCCCTGGAACCATGCACCATCCACCCCTACTGTCCACTCAGAATATTTTATGTCATTAGTCCAGCATTAGTGTAACAATCATAAAGAAAATCATCAACAAAGAGGGTTATATCCTGTTTGAATGTTATATAACATTAATATAATCAAATGATCCGATGGTAGCTGTTCTCATTGCAGCCTGTCTGACAGACATTTCTGGCTGGATGAAGGACCATCACCTTCAACTCAACCTTGCTCAGACAGAACTGCTTGTGTTCTCAGCCAACCCAGCACTTCATCACAACCTCTCTATACAGCTAGGTTCGTCAACCATAACTCCTTCCAGGGCAGCCAGGAACCTTGGAGTTGTGATGGATGATCATTTAAGCTTCACAGACCATATTGCTGCATAGTCCTGCAGATTTGCCTTAAACAACATTAGAAAGATTAGACCTTTCCTATCAGAGCAGGCCACACAACTCCTTGTCCAAGCTCTTGTTCTCTCCAGACTGGACTATTGTAATACTCTCTTGGCGGGCCTTCCGGCATGTACTATCAAGCCTCTGCAACTGATCCAGAATGCAGCAGTGAGAGTGGTCTTCAACGAGACGAAGAAAGCCCACATCACACCTCAGTTCATCAGTTTGCACTGGCTGCCAATAGCTGCTCATTTAAAAAAATGTCTAAAGACACATCTTTTTGGTCAGCACCTGACCAATTAATACTAGCACTTATCTATTCTATTCTATTCTATTATATTCTATTCTATTCGTTTTTTCAAATTTATAAAAAAAAAACTTTGCTGTGTGTACTGTGCTAGACTAACTGAGGCTTGTCACATCACTTGACCACTGTTGCTCTCTTGTTGGTCTGATTGCTTCTATTGTTCTCCTCATTTGTAAGTCGCTTTGGATGAAAGCGTCTGCTAAATGATTAAATTTAAATGTAAATGTAAATGCATGGAATAAACATACATATACATATATAAACATATGTGACCAAACATTCAGAGTATCACACTTGGAAGGTGATTTTTAAAGGATCAAAATGACTAAATATCTTTTATCATGCAATGTAGGAACTATTTTCAAAGTGAATTTTTATCATTAACTGCATACATTCTATGGAGACCTCTGGACAGTACATCTGCATCTCTGAAATCAGGGGCCTCATTTATAATATACTGCGTAGAAAGCATCCTAAATTTGATTTTACGATAATTTCTCAAAGTGCGTACGTGTGATTCATCGAACGAACGTATGCACAGAAAATGTGCGTACGCCTCTCTTTTAGGTGTGAAATCTATAAATTGCAATGATCTTGAAATTGTGCGCACCTGAACAGTTTCAGATCTCCGCCTTGTGAATTATGTCTAATTAATGTCATTGACTTATAAAAGAGCACCTGATAATGTCCAAATCTTTTACAAGCAGCAAGAATGGCTTATATTTCCGAAATTGTGCGCAGCTGAACAGTTTCAGATCTCCGCCTTGTGAATTGTCTAATTAATGTCATTGACTTATAAAAGAGCACCTGATAATGTCCAAATCTTTTACAAGCAGCAAGAATGGCTTATATTTCCAAAACTCGGGCAAACAAAAGTGCGTACGTCTGCTCAGACCCTGACGTGGCGCTAAGCTCTTTTCCACGTCAAAGACCGTTTTTATAAATATGAACGTTGGCGTGGATTTTTGCTTACGCACACTCTACGATCAAATCTGTGTGTACGTACATTTTATAAATGAGGCCCCAGATTTCTAGATTTCTAAGTCTGTGGCATCAAGTATAGTACTATTTCATTTTGTAAGTAACCTCTAGGAAAACAAAAGGAGAATAAATAAAATAGTCATTTAAACTTTTAATGTCATTTTCAGTCATATTTGAAGCATTATGTGTTTCGGGAAAGACTGATATTGTATTCATTACAGATCTGTGTTAAACATTTTGAACAGATTTTCAGTGCTCTAGAAACTTTATGAGGTTTCCGAGAGCCGCACATGGCTGAGGAAGTTGGAAGGTTTTACATATTTGATGTTTTCACAGTTGCCAGTCAAGTTGCAATTTCATTGATTTACCTTCCTCCAAGGTCAAAGCTGCAAGACAACATATCTCTGTGAATTTGCTGATTTCACATAATCAAGTCAAGTCAAGTCACCTTTATTTATATAGTGCGTTTAACAATACAGATTGTGTCAAAGCAACTGTACAGCATTAATTAGGAAATGTTCTCCTCTAGCCAGACGAAACCAGCAGTTCAATTCCAGGCTGCAGTGCAGTGACCATCTGATCTGGATACAGACTGGATCTGGTGGCTACGGTGACCTCGGAATAAGAAA
>NW_015547733.1:13980-15653 GCF_001515605.1 Sinocyclocheilus anshuiensis
GTTGACCTAATTAATGCAGCCTAACAATCTTTTAATGGATTTGAATATTAGAAATGTGTTAGTGTGTTATGTGTAAGGCAGGTTAAAGAGATGGGTCTTTAATCTAGATTTAAACTGACAGAGTGTGTCTGCCTCCCGAACAATGTTAGGTAGGTTATTCAGGAGTTTGGGCGCTAAATAGGAAAAGGATCTGCCACCTGAAGTTGATTTTGATATTCTAGGTATTATCAAATTGCCACAGTTTTGAGAACGCAGTGGACGTGGAGGACTATAATGCAACAAGAGCTCGTTCAAATACGTAGGTGCTAAACCATTCAGGGCTTTATAAGTAATAAACAAGGTTTTAAAATCTATACGATGTTTAAAAGGGAGCCAGTGCAGTGTTGACAGAACCGGGCTAATATGGTCATACTTCCTGGTTCTAATAAGAACTCTAGCTGTTACATTTTGTACCAGCTGGAGTTTGTTTATTAAGCGTGCAGAACAACCACCCAATAAAGCATTACAATAATCTAACCTTGAGGTCATATATTTAACCAAATATATAAAAAAATAAGGACTTCTGTGAGGACTGTGTCACAGCAATGTTTCAAGGCAAATCTGTAAGCGTTGCCAACAATGTGATATGGTAAAGCAATAAATAATAAAATAACAAAGGACTACAAAACTTACACAGGTAACTGGAAAATAACAAACAAGAACTTACAAGTAAAACAAAATAGAAAATATGCAACAGTTTTACACATGCTAGAAACGTGGCTTTCAAAGGAAAGATTGCAATCAAATAGCACACCTAGTTTCCTAACTGATGACGAAGAATTGACAGAGCAGTCATCAAGTGTTAGACAGTGTTCTAGGTTATTACGTGCAGAATGTTTAGGTCCTATAATTAACACCTCTGTTTTTTCAGAAGTTAGCAGTAAGAAATTACTCGTCATCCGGTTTTTATATCGACTATGCATTCCGTTAGTTTTTCCAATTGGTATGTTTCGCCGGATGACAGTATTAAATCTAGAGTATGATTTTGACACGTGTTGTCTAACCCCAATAGAGTTCAGAATGTCTATGAATGAAAACGTTACCGAGTCTAAATTGAGGTCCTGCTGGCGGAGGTAGAGGTTCGTGTGGGGACGCTTTTTATTTAATAATGAGTAATTATTCAGTGGACAAACGATGTGTGTGTAGTTATATTTTTTCTATTGAGTATTATCAAAATTACTACTTCTAGAAACAACAGAAATAATAATAATAATAGTAGCCTAGTAGTAATTATAAAACAGTTAGGTTTCCAAAAGTAAGAATAAACTACGAATTCAAGTAAAATTTTCAGTCATCTTATAAAAAGTGAGCCATCCTACTTCTAAAATCACTTGGTATGACAACTAATAAAAAGTTTAGTATCACGAAATTCTTACAAAACTTAAAAAAAAAAACATTATTGAAAGAAAAATTGGACGTTTCATATCATAATAAAATAAATTATTACACGATTATGGTCTCCGGTCTGAAAAAAACATGTGCATGTGATTTGACATTTCTTTATATTTAGCCTACACAGTTTACTAATGTTGCTCAAATGTGCCATTAATGTACTGACACAAAAAATATATAGTGTATTTTATACAAATATAACTGATGTAAATGACAAAAACAAAGTTTAAGGCTGATGTCTC
>NW_015547733.1:15698-16242 GCF_001515605.1 Sinocyclocheilus anshuiensis
ATGGTCTCCGGTCCGAAAAAACCTGCATGTGATTTGGCATTTCTTTATATTTACACAGTTTACTAATGCTGCTCATTAATGTACTGACACAAAAATATATAGTGTATTTTATACAAATATAACTGATGTAAATGACAAAAAGAAAGTTTAAGGCTGATGTCTCTATTCATTTTCACAGAAGCAAAGCAGCAGATGTTGTAAATAAAAACAGTTAACAATGTTATTGAATAGAACATATTAAAACCGTTATTGCACGATATAGGCCTATACTTAAAGGCTACACAGACAAAACAGTCGAGATGCGTTTCTGCATTTTCTTTTCTATTTTACGTATTACTAGTAAATCAAGACTTCGCAAGTTCTCTTGTAAAATAAAATAAAATAAAATAATAAAAAAAACAACAACATGGAATAAACTGTGTACAGAAAGCAAGTAAAGAACTCTCAAGATTAGGCTACTAAAAAGGTCAGTTTAATCTTGCAAAAACTCCCGTTAATAAAAAATCTGACTACACTGCACAATTAATCTATTACACTGCATCTT
>NW_015547733.1:16392-30263 GCF_001515605.1 Sinocyclocheilus anshuiensis
TGCAAAAACACCCGTTAATAAAAAATCTGACTACACTGCACAATTAATCTCTTACACTGCATCTTTGTTGTTTATGAGGAATTCGGTGCTTGCACGTACACCGCTTTTATTATTATTGAAGCTTAGATGTTCAAATAGCTGCAGTACTCCGACTTTGCCACAAGGAAAAGTGCGTAGGTCTGCTCAGACCCTGACGTAAAAAAGAAAGAAAGAAGAAAATCTGAATTCTGAATCAGCTATGATCGGCGCATCACTAATTAAAATACTAAGTAAAAGGCCTCAAATTTGAAGTACAATCTGGGATGTCTTTTTCTATCACTTCTTCAATAGGTAGCCGAGGTCAGGGATCTTGGGCCTAAAAAGGTTGGTGACTACTGCTCTAGACCATGCGTACGCACTCTTTTACTGGAGGGAGCAAAATAAGGAAGCAAACAGAATGATTTTAAAGTCTGTTTTACATGAGACATCTGTTTTACATTTGACATACATGTTTAGATTAAATATGACACTCTGAATAATGAAATTCAGAAATTACAACATTTTTATATGAATTTAAACAGAAATATTTGCAGTGGATGTGCTGCTTTCGAACAATTTGCCTGTGGTGTGCGATTTAATGTTTTAATCACAACGAGGATTGCTTGGCACATGATAATTCCGCTTTAAATTGTGTTCTAAATAGTAAAACTCATGTTCTGAGAAAATACTTTTGCGCGAATAATAATGATCATTTTTCTGAACTTGCCTTTGTTTGATGGCTTTGGAACATAGATGGTAATGACAGACATAAGGATGCGCTCGTTTATCAAACAGTCCATTGGTCTGATGACAGTAGAACCTCTGTTCACAGGTGTCGCGCACAGACAGATAGTAGCCTAATGATAACCCCTTTCATGCTCTTCCCAATATTGTGACAAACACCATATTTAAAAGATAGAATTTGAAGGAAACCGTTAGATATGCGCGTTTTATTTTCAAAATGTTTTGTTATTGACGCGGTGAGTCAGGCAGTTATTTACACAGCAAAAAAATAAGGCCTATCTCTTTCCATAAAAATATAGGCTATAAACATTCTAAAATATATGTTTACCTTTTAGGCAAATTGCATAAATTAGAATAGTGATGTCTCAAAACGCATTTATAGTCCGTATCTCATATTTTCCTAACGTATTCCTACCCTTAACTGCATTAAAAATGGTGTCACGTGGATGGAATATGCATGGAAATGATATGAAGATGACGTTATGCATATTAAAACTAGGCGTTGTAAGCTCCATAAATGGCTATTTCGGGGAGGAGACGAGGTGGAGATTCATGTACGCACAATCTTCCACTGACTGGGTATTACAAAGGGAATTTTGCGCAGGTTCTGGCGTACGCATGGCTTTAAAAATCTGAAAACTTTTGTACATGTGCAAAATCTAGCTTTTGTGCGTACGCACACATTTAGGATCAAATCTACGTAAAGTTTTATACATGAGGCCCCTGATATTCAATAAGCCAAGCTTTATCATTCGTTTATCCGTGTTACATCTGTTTTTTATTTGTTGAACATCAATTAAATTGTTACTCTTAAATTGGTTTGGACATTTTTTGTATTTTCTAGTTCGAGGAACAGACACAGTCTCTATAGTGTGATATCTAGGTGAAAGAGTCACTATGTGCTGAGAATGAACTGATTTCTGTGAAAAAGTAATGATTATGAATGTGCCGTGGAAAAAGAAGACATTTTAATTGTTTATTAAAAGGGTTGTTGATTGCGATTTCATTTTTTAATGTTAGTTAGTGTGTAATGTTGCTGTTTGAGCATAAACAATATCTGCAAAGTTGCGGTGCTGAAAGTTCAATGCAAACAAAGATATCTTCTTTTAAAATTCTGGCAGTTTAATGCCTACAAAAACGGCTAGTAGGAACTACAACGAGTTACTTCCAGGGTTTGTGACATCACAAACCCAGACAAACCCCAGCCCCTGGAACATGCAACAAAGGGGGCGAGGCCATGCTGCACTGCTTTAAAGAGAAGGAAGAGAAAACTAGGGGTGCACGTATAAATCTATTCATATATGAATCACGATTCTGTCTTCTAACGATTCTAATGGATTCACAAGATTCAAAATCAATGTTCTAAAGCAGGGGTTCTAATCCTGTTCCTCGTGTCCCCTGCTCTGCACACGCTCTGCTCTGCTGCATCTTTCTCTCTCTCTCTCTCTCTCTCTCTCTCTCTCTCTCTCTCTCTCTCTCTTAGCAGTGCAAAAGGTTGTGGGTTTGATTCCCAGGGAACATACATACTGGTAAAAAAAAATGTATAACCTGAATGCACTGTAAGTTGCTTTGGATAAAAGTGTTTGCTAAATGCATAAATTATTATTATAAAGCTTTAATCAGGATAAAACCATATATTAAAAGCTAACAGAAGCAGTAGCATTAACAAATAACAGTGTATCTTAAAGTATGAGACAACAACAATAAAAAAACATACCATTAAGAGCCGTGCTTGCAGAAGTTCTGCGCGACCCTCTTCACTAATATCCTCTGCGTCTCAATCGGGCTCAAACTGATTAGCAATATTGACGATGCCATTGTTTACAATGTAACCGGAGCACATGCTGCTGACCTGAGGGGCGGGACGTTTAGACGCACACTAGAGGCGGTTTAGCCAATCACAATACACTGTACTAGCTAGCCAATCTGAGCCCATCACGTATTTCTGAGGGAGGGGCTTCATTAAAGCAGGAAATGATCAGCGCGTTTATGGGAGAAGGGACAGAGCGGTGTAGAATAAAGGTAAATTATGTGAAAAATAATGTGCTTTTTTTTTAACTAAGCATTAACACATATTAGACTGCACCCCATAAACACAATCAAGCCCAGAAAAAAAACAGTCAACAACCCCTTTAATAAACTAGTGCTTTCACTGTCGGCTGCAAAGATGAAGTTGCCGAATGCTGATGCTGACTCACCATCTCCACAGTAATGGACGTGCCTTTAATAGAGAAATGCGTCTTTTTATACAGACTACATAATTAGATAATATTTGTTTTTTTATTTGAATTGGTTCATTTAACAGTAGACATTTCAAGCTAGATTTTTTTTTCATAGATTTATTTCTTATGTCTGTGAGGCAAGTAGCATTGTTGTGATGTGTTCCATTTCACGGAGACTGCATGAGATGGCAAGCACATCCTGTTTATTTTCTCTATTTTACAAAAGCACAATGTTTTGGTGTTATTGTGAGTGTACATCAATAAAAGCAGAAATATTTTTTACAAATGATGTAGCCTATTAGGTTACTCTTATCTGTATGACCAAAAATGATGGAGTAGCCTATTTTAAGTTCTTTCCGCAGGAAAAAAAAATGCAAGGGATTGCGCAGGCGCCTCCATGCCATGCAGTAAGCGCTTGATGTGCACATATATAGTGCATATCAAATTAACGTCAGAGTGAACCGCCATATAGCAGCCCTACTGCTTTCCATATGTGAGAGATCTTTGTCCTGTCTCATACCCTATAAGACATATCTGAGAAGCAGCTATGCCCAAAACAGCAGTTTGGCACATTTGGCCATCAATACACAGAGAGCGTAGGCTCTGTTTTGAGACTGTAAAAAGCAAGTAAATGCTTTTTGATGTCATATTACTTTTGACACACATCTATATAAATAAAGGTGACTTGACTTGACTTGACTTGACATTCCGAAATGCTTGTTCAGTGAATTCTAGGTGGACTGTATAAAAAAAATCTTTGGGGCCTGACTGATCTATGTAGGCTACTTGTTTAATTTCATAAAATGAAAATTGTAATTAAATTGTGATGAGCCAATAAATCATGTAATAAAATGTTACAAAATCGAGTGGACAATTAATTTTATTATTCATATAAAAAAATAATAATAATAACAACCTGTTTTGGTCATATTTACTATTAATTGCCCTGCTCCCCCTGTCAATGATCTAGAACCCCCTCAGCACCTGCGTTCAAAATTCTCTGGCGCTGCCCCTGGCAATGGATGAGGAGAAGGCGGGCCACTATGATGAACTGACATGAGCTGACATCTCAGAGAACATGAACCAGTAGATGGACTTACCGCAGCTAAGCTGAACTTAAAGTACATCAGCGTTCAGCGAGGGTGGACCTCAGGGACAGAGCTCTTCACAATCTTGCAATGACAAGTTCATCAAAAACCAGGTAGTCATTGGAGGTACATTGGGACTTGGGGTGGTAAAGCAGGGGTAGAAAAGGCAATGTTTTTTATGTTGTGGGAAAATGATTTTATGTATAATTTTCAACAGACAGGGCATAACGCAATAGTGTGCCTGCTGCATAAGCCAAAATTTGGTGAGTATGTATGAGGAGGACAGGCTTACAGTGAACTTTATGGCTGAAAACTGCAGTACTGGAAAGTCATTGTCAATGGGCAGGCAGTGTTGTTCCTGTCCCACATGTCAGGAAACCAGTGTTATTCATAGTCTCTACACCACCTTCAAAACAATTACAGTAGTGAACAACTAAATTTCTCACAGTGGCACAGTAAAAGACTACTTTATAATGGGAATTCACAGTAAAACAAGAGCAGTAAAGTACTGTGATGTTAGCATCATTCTGCTGTTCATTCACAGTCATTTGTAAGAAAATGACCCAGGATGCATTGATTTCACAGCAAATGTCTTACTACAGTAATATATTGTAAAATAATACTCTTTAATCCTTAAAATTCCTGACAATTTTTTACAGTGTAGGCTTTCCCCGTGTTCAAAAAACACCCTAAAAAACATTAGTGCCCTAGTCCAGCTGTTTTCCAGGGTAGGTCTCCCAGAGGAAATTATCACGGACCAGGGAAGTTCACCTCCCACTTAAAGAAGCAGATTAATTCGGTGGAAGTTGGCATCTTGACCATTAAGACCACCCCATATCATGGTGTGTCATAGAACATCCAGCAAATGGAGCAGCCCGATTGTACTCATCCCAGAGAAAGATAGAACACTTTGGGTATGCATTAACTTTCACAAGCTCAATACTGTCTCTCAGTTCGATGCCTACCCCATGCCACATAGATGAACTTATGGAGCAGATTGGACAAGCTGCTTGCATTACCACATTAGACCTGTGTAAGGGGTATTGGACAGTCCCGTTAGAAATTCCCATTTGTACCCTAAAACACTTAACTCTCCAGTCTTAATTTATGCATTTTTAGCAGACACTTTTATCCAAAGCAACTTACAGTACATTCAGGATATACATTTTTTACCATTATGTGTGCTCCCTGGGAATTGAACCCATGAGCTTTTGCGCTGCTAACACAGTGCGCTACCACTGAGCCACAGGAACACTTATCTAAGATGACAGGAACACACAGTCTTATAAACAGTATTAGCCTCTGTCTGCTGCATGCCATATCTACACCATTTTAGGGCCAAGATGCATCTTTTCCTTTTTTTATCGATGACCATTTAAAATTAGCCACAAAGCCTTTTTTGCGCAACATATAAATCACAATAGTAAATGTTTGGCCAGTTACCTTTTTTGAGGTAGCAACTGCCGTTGAGACGAATGGGAATGCTAACTGATAGTTTTCTCAACATCATACAGAGGAGACATTTGATGATTTTAGTTCTAGATATACCACCTTAATCTACAAAATACTTACGTTTTATAACCTCATGTTATGCAGCCTGCCCTCTTTCATAAAGTCACCAGGATGATGTAAAGCCTTGGATAACACTGTCAACTCACGCACCTTTCATTTATCCATGTTACACAACCTTAAGTGATTGAACTGGAAGCACTGACATGTAATGGTTTCTAAAGAATGCCCTTCTTCTGGGATCTCATATTTCACATGCAAGACACGAGATGAAAGGCTCCACTAGCAGCCAGTGGCTAAACGAGAAATGCGTCCAAAGCAAATGCCTTTTGAGTGACGCTAAACAACATGTGAGCAAATTATGAACATTACACAAACACACGCACACATAATCTCTCACGTGCATGTCTCACTGTTACACAAGCAGCAGGTTTGGAGGACCCTGAGGGGCAGAAACATTAAAGGAGTGGTATAAAACACACTCTTGATTTATGAAGTGATACTACAACCAGCTGGCATCCTGTTGGCTTCGTCTGTTCAGCTAAATAGAGACTTCAACTGGAGAAGACTAAATCCCTTTCATCACTACTTGATCTTAAAACAAACTTGAACTCACAACCAAATACACAGCCAAGGTTCCTTCTCACTATTCATTCAGTTGGACTCACTTTACATTTAGATATGTTTAACTATTAAGTGTACTCACTGTACATTTAAAATACCTGCATGTAAATGCAAGTATAGTTTACTCAAAAATGATTATTTTACTCATGATTTACTCATTATTTTGTGGTGTTTCAAACCTATATGCTGTTATTTTTCTGTGAAACATAAAAGAAGAAGAATCTTCAAACAGCTCTTTCCGTAACAGTTCATTGTTTTCATATATGTAATGCTTCAAAGAGGACTGTAAATGTATTGCAAAAGTAGTTCATTCACGTCATCTGAAGCTACATGATTTTTTTTATTCACTGAAAATCATTTTCTCGCTATAGACCATAATTCAGTTTGCATTATACAGTGTCCAGATTAAACAAAAAAAAATGTTTTATAGTGTTTATGAATTAATCCATACGATTCACTGACTATTTTTTTTTAATCTGACTTGAGCTTCTGCAGAGGGGAAGATTACCAGTAAAAAACTGAATTTTTCTGTTTGTTCCTCACACAAAGCAATTGTATGGCTTCAGAAAACTTGGACTGCCATCATGGTGCTTTAAGGATTAATAAAGATTCTTTAAAAAAAAACGCATATGGATTTGGAAGATATGAGGGTATTATAATATGATAGTAAAAAATGACAGCATTTTCATTTTGGGTTGAGCTATTCTTTTATGTGTCAAGAAAGGAAACCTGATCAGCTCGTGTCTGTGTGTTAGTATTAGTAATGTCTAAGTTCCTTTATATGGCCGGCCCACATGATCTCCTCTTGAAATATGATCACTTGTATACTGCTTACATACTCATTACTGCTGTTTTGTAACTCTTGCATAAAGCTGAATCTTGCCACACAGGGGCAGCAGCTTGACCCTCATTATGTAATCCAGATAATTTTATGACACGAGTTTTAACTCTAAGTGTCTGTCAACTCAATCAACATCAACCCTATTGAGATGAGATGTGGAACAAAGTGTTTGACATAGAGTTGATCAGTTCTAATTTCTGAATTCGGATCTTTTAAACATTCTACTAATTTCTATATTGTAAAATTAAGTAAATTTATTGATATAAATGTATGGTTATTTCATGATATTTACAATAAATAATTCTTTCAAGTATTAGCCTAACTATGAGCTGTTTATATGTACCAATCAATGTAGAAACTTGGCAAAATCTGTTTTATAGGGTAGAGACAGAACCAGTCCTTTCTTCTATTACTCCATAAACTTCCATTTGACTGATCATTCTCATCTGCTGAAGACAATAGACATCATGACAACATCGATTGGTAGATGACCTCTGAGCATCACTAGACCTCTTTTAGTGGGGCACGAGCCCAGTGAAATACTACTGTGCCCCAGTAAAATATCACTGATAAAACCATATGTGTCAAAGGATTGTACACAACCACCCTAAAATAGTAAATATCCACCCATTTCTTTTTAAATTTTCTGCATAAATTGGAAATAATAAAGTCATAAACTGATGAACTGTTTTTTGAACTTGTTCACTGAAACGAACCAAAAGTATTTTTTTTTTGCTCTGTGTGAACAAACAATGCATATTTTATATAGGTTATTATTATTATTATTATTATTATTATTACAGAGCATTACATGTTAGTGTTTTTATGAGTCAGTTGGAAAGACACTATTTATTCTTCTGTCTGTACAGTCTGTTTTCCATTCAATAAGAAAGGTCTTACCTGCTTAGAAACAGCTCTAAGCTGTGTCACAACTACAAGTCTTAACAACTTCTTGTTTTGTTTAGCAACAGAGGAGGCTACAAACGTCTCAGTCAAAATTTTAATTAGATGAGCTTTTCCATTTTGGCCTCGGGGAACTCCCACCCTCTTTTACCTCAACTACTAGAATTTGTAGAGCTTCATAGCAGAACAAATATAACCAAATAATAAATAAATAAATAATAAATGGTATTAACCAAATTATCCAAATAATAATTGGTCCAAAAAGAGCTTAAAATCTGATGCCATTTGAGAACCTTACTAGAAGATAACAAATACTACAGCTGCTTCAAAGAAACCAGAAACCAATAGACTGACCTGAGGAACCTGTAATGTAATAGCAATTTTTTTTTTTAAAACACCATTGCTTCAGCTATTTGGTCAAGAACCCACTACTGGCCAAAAATGCCATGCATTTGTCAGACACTTTTATCCAAATCAACATGTGCATTCAAACAATACATTTTATCAGTACAGCATCCAGCACTCCTTACCAGTACATGCATTCTTTACAATTACAGTATGCCATCCTTCACAAGGCACACACACACACACACACGCACACACACACACATTGTTATATTCTGGCTAGAATAAGATTATATCACTGGGAATGTTCATAGGCAGATTTTTTTTTTTACTCTACTGACACTTAAAAATATGAATGTTAAATGTAATTTGAATGGATTACATGGGCCTGGCCTTTGTTTTTGACCATATGTGAAGCAAATATATAAATACATCTGAACATTTTTAAAACCAAATATTCAAACAAATATTCTGTCATGACAAATGTACTAATGTTTTTCATTATTTTACTGTACCGGAAGAGTGTGCATTGAGCAAGGAGGAATAGCAAAAACATTTAATTTTTATTATCTTTCTTTCTAAGATTCTAGAAATTAAGAGATTTTTTTTAAACCTAAGGTGCTGCATAGAGCCACAGAGCAAAGTAATCAGGTAATATTAATTATGTATTAATGATATAATCATCATGTAGTGGCCTGATTCACTGATCTCATATAAAGTCTTATTTTTGGTTATATGGGTTATTAGTCTTACATTATTGAATATAGTAGTCATGTGATTCTACAGCATGTGATCCACCAGTGTTATAGCGATATGAAGAATTGAATATTGTGCACAAAATTTGTCAGTTACTTCTTTTTTCTTCAAACATAAACAGACATTGAGATTCAGCTGATGAATCTCAAAAATGGTGACAATAAAAAAGTTTCATGTTGCAGTGCATGATGGGATCACAACTCACCCAGCATGCATTGCAGCATGAATAAATTATGCAGCTGAATTGCCTTAGTATTTTCTTTTATTCTTATTATCTGCTTTTATTTTTGCTGTGACTTTTTAGTAGTTTGTTTTGTGATGTTCAAAGTTTTATCTGAATATTTTGTTGCTACGATAATTTTTTTTTAAACATAAAATCTTTCAGACTATCTGTTTGTCACTACTAGCTCATGACAGTGCTATTATAACCCAAAAAGTAAAAAAATATTTAACTGTCCTCATACAAATAATGCCAGGACTTTATCGGAGATTATCAGGCTATAACATGATGATTCTGTCATCGGTAATACATAGCCATCATCACCTGATCAAATGTTCTCTCTGACTTTATTGTTATAACAAATGCATTTTATAAACACAGTTACAACAGTGAAAGAAAGTTTAACTTCAGAAAGTCAAGGGTCAAGAGCCCAACTAAAGCAAACGCCACAAATCATCACAATGGTAACATCAAACGAAACAATAATACATCAATATCTAAACCTTAAAGGGGTCATATGATGCAATTTAAAATTTTCCTTTCTCTTTGGAGTGTTACAAGCTGTTCGTGCATAAATAAGATCCCTAAAGTTGCAAAGACTAAAGTCTCAAACCCAAAGAGATATTCTTTATAAAAGTTAAGACTTGTCCACGCCCTCCTAAAATGCCTCGTTTAAACACGCCCCCACATGTCTACGTCACTGTGTGGGAAGATTTGCATAACACCGCCCAAATGTTCACGCAAAGAAAGAAGGCATAACTTTTATTCTCGCTGTAGTATTGTTGTTGCTGACACCGCCATGTCGTGGAGACGCTGTGTGTTTCGTTGTGTTAGCGAAACTACTTTGTTTGGCCTTCCAAAAGAGGACGATATCCACTTTGTCATGCCTAGAGCTGATCCGTGCTGGTCGCTGAGGAAATACATCAACTTCATGCTGTGGATCGCCGGATCGGCTTTCACCGTGGACGAAGCGGAGTCCAGCCCGGGGTCGTCCCATCCTTCGTCGAATCCGCCGGTCGTTCCTCACTCAAGCCCGCTGTGTGTTTCGTTGTGAAAGCGAAACTACTTTGTTTGGCCTTCCAAAAGAGGACACGACTAGGCAAGGACAGTCTGGCGCTTCTGACTCAGCCTGTAAGTACGTTTTTTATATTTAAATAATTTGCCACTGACGATTCAAACGTGAGTTTTGAGCAGTGTAGAGTAGCACTTGTTTGTCGTTTCTCCGATCACAAATGCAGACATGGTTTTATGTTTACGCGGCTCAATACGCAACGCAACGCGTAAAAAGACAGTATAAGTCATTATAATCAGTAATTATGTCCCCACTGGATGCAACAAATGCCTTGCTTGTAATGGGTTTTATTGGTGTTGTCTCATCGCGTTGGGACACGGCATCACAATATGGTAGGGGCGTAACATTTCTGTCACACACTTGAGGTATTCTGCCAATCACAACGCACTGGATAGCTGGCCAATCAGCGTACACCTCGCTTTTCAGAACAATGAGCTTTGTAAAAATTGATGCGTTTCAGAAAGGCGGGACATAGAGGAGCAACAATAATTTACATTGTGGAAAATAATGTGTTTTTTTAACCATAAAACCGCATAAACACATTACACCAAATACACAACATAATGTTCTTTTTAGCAACGTCATATGACCCTTTTAATTAACGTTAATTGCTATTAAGTTAATTCTCAGTAGCAACATTTTTTTTTACACATATTACACATTCGGTCACCGATGCCACTGCCACTGTTGCCTTTGGCTTGCTTAGTTGGGGACACAATTTCTGGCGACACTGTTGACTTGACTGCACAGACACTATTTGATCTGAACTGAACTGAGCTGAATGATGACATCACTGAATCAACAATGAACCGACTTAAACTGAAGAACTGACTGTTTTCTATTGTCCTTTTGCATCATCACACGTTTTTTTCTGTTTAACACTGTAAAGCTGCTTTGACACAATCTGTATTGTATAAAGCGCTTTTTAAATAAAGGTGACTTTACTTAGTATAACAAACCAATTTGTCACATATCATATACAAAATACTGTCAACCACAGCTGCATTACATTTTTGAATTGAAGTTCAGTGCCATGAAACCTAAAACTGCCAGTTTTTGCCATAAACTTTAGTTTGATAGCGTAAAATATATAATACAGTGGGTACGGAACGTATTCAGACCCCCTTCAATTTTTCACTCTTTGTTATATTGCAGCCGTTTTTTTTACTGTAAAATACTAGCAACCAGAGGTGCCAATTTATTTATTTTTTACCATAAACTTTACCTCGGTGCTGTAAAACCTAAAAATTACCACCATATTTTTTGCAGAAAAGTACCTCAACCACAGCTGACCATTTTTCCCCGTAAATTTAAGTTAATTGCACTAAAACATACTGTCAGGGGTTGCCAGGCGAAGGAGCTTGAAGGAGTACGAAGGAGGCAGATATCAAATAAACAGAGTCTTTTAATAAATCCACTTGGGAAAAACCAGGAGAAAACAACCTCTTTACATGACAGAGACAGGACAAAGAAACTGACAAAAGGCAGGGCTATTTATACAAAACCAAACGATGGACTAATAAGATGATTAATGCAACACAGGTGGAAACTAATGAATGCTGATTAACTAAATGAGAACAGGAACTGAACCAAATAAAGGGCAGACAGGAACTAAACAGCAACAAACACGTGACAGATATCGCGGGCGCCCTGAAGGCTGGTGCAGGACAGGAACAGGGCGGAGACAAGGAGAGCCTCCAGGGCAGATCAGGGAGTTCAGGGGGCCATGGCGGAGCAGGCAGTTCAGGTTGCCATGGCGGAGCTGGTAGCTCAGGGGGCCATGGCGAAGCAGGCAGTTCAGGTTGCCATAGCGGAGCTGGTAGCTCAGGGGGCCACGGCGGAGCAGGCAGTTCAGGTTGCCACGGCGGAGCAGGGGATTCAGGAGGCCATGGCAAATCAGGGGACTCAGGAGGCCATGGCGGATCCTCCGTGGCCTTAGCCGGCTCGGCCACGGGTATATGACCCCCCTTCCCTCAAATTTTCTTGGGGAAAATTAGGAATTCTGGGTGGCGCTCTGGAGGAGGGTGCACTGGGGGGTGCTCTGGAAGAGTGGGCACTTGAGGGCGCTCTGGAGTGTGCTTTCGAGGAGCGGGCTCTGGAGGGTGCTTACGAGGAGCCGACTCTGGAGGGCACTCTGGAGGAGCGGAGTACACTAACATAGGGGGCTCAGGAGATGAAGGAGGGCTGGACGGGACCAGCGGAGGCGAAGGAGAGCTTTCTGGAGCGGACTCTGGAGAGAGGATGGGGCCGAGAACTCCAGAGGCAGCGCCATGTCCAAGAGCGCTGAGCCAGCGGCCGGCGGGCCTGAGTCAGCGGCGGCCGGCGATCCTGGGCTGAGGACTAGGGAGGAGTTTTGGAGGACTCGTGGAAGTGCGGGAGAAAAGGAGGGAGTGGGCTCATTGGAGTGGTATGTGGAGGGAGCTGGCTTGTGGTGAGCTGGAGCGTCCACATACTTCTGGATGGGAAGAGGATGAGGATCCTCCACATCTACAAGGAACTTGGAACCATTTATCTCTAGAACATAATTTATCAAATCCGCTATGGGTCTACGGCAATCGTCAGGAGGCAAGAAACTAAACAAATTATCATCTTTTAGTCCCATCTGGAAGCACGCATTAATCATGGAATCGCTCCAACTCACCAGATGTATCACGCTCAGAAATTCCTCCACATACTGCTCCAAAGGCCTTCCCTCCTGCTGGAATTTCAGGAGAAAATCCTCAGCCCAGTCCATCCTTTTAGGGTCCTGTCTTCTGTCAGGGGTTGCCAGGCGAAGGAGCTTGAAAGAGTACGAAGGAGGCAGATATCAAATAAGCAGAGTCTTTTAATAAATCCACTTGGGAAAAACCAGGAGAAAACAACCTCTTTACATGACAGAGACAGGACAAAGAAACTGACAAAAGGCAGGGCTATTTATACAAAACCAAACGATGGACTAATAAGATGATTAATGCAACACAGGTGGAAACTAATGAATGCTGATTAACTAAATGAGAACAGGAAATGAACCAATTAAGGGCAGACAGGAACTAAACAGAAACAAACACGTGACATACATATTACTACTGTATTTTTTGCAGTAAAGTACTTCAATCACAGTTGCCAGTTTTTTTTACTGTAAATGTAAATTCAATGCCGTAAAACATTTATATTGTTACAGTAGAGAGAGCAGTAAATGCTACAATAAGTTTCCTTTTTACAGTGTACTTAAAAAATCTGTACATTTAACAGTATTTCACTGTAAAATTACATGAACTGTCCCATGAGATCTATTAAAATTTTTCACCGAATATAGTAAGGGTACATACTGTTAACCAATTAACATGTTTTTTTCCATTGCATTTTTACAATCTTTTACCATTAAAATGATGGACATCTTTTTACATTGTAATGGAATTATGGGTAATCCTCACATTCAAAAGTGCAAAACTTGTGGGTGCGGAACATTTTCACAGAGTCTTTGTTGTGAGAATTACAGCAGAAATACCAAAGGAAATATCAGAATCAATATAGGAGGTCTTTGAATATT
>NW_015547733.1:30535-39059 GCF_001515605.1 Sinocyclocheilus anshuiensis
TGTGATTAAAACTCACTCAGACCAGTCACGTGTTTGACTAGTTCTGTCCCATCCTTATATGATCATTGTATTTTTTGTCTTCAGGTTGAATTCTGAGCATTTTTACTCCAATCCCAAAGACAAAACTTTTGTAACTATGCTCACTTTAGTTGGGTCATTTAGAATGAATTCTGTGCTTGCTTGACCAAATCAGATGGAATGTATAGGTCAGCAGACAGCTTCTTCTTCTTCTTTTAAACAAACTTTTCATGGTTACAAACCATGGTTTGATTATGTCATGGTTCACACTGGGAGCAAGGGAACGAAGGAGCGAGGAGACGAGGAGTAAAACAAATTCCAAAGTCTTTAATGAAAACAAAAGTGGGAACACAGGAACACAGGTAATCACGGAGAACACAAAATGGCATTTAACAGCGGACGGGAAACGAGGGGCAGAACACACTTTAAATACACAGAAACTAATGGGACACACCTGGGAACAAATGAACTAAACAGGGACAGGAACAGGAAAAACCAAATATGGGCATAAAAATAAACAGCACGTGGGGGAGGAAAACACAACACGAGACATGGAACAGAGGCTGACAGATTAGTTATTTATTTGGTTTAATTTAAGAATGAATTCTTTGATGTGTGTGTGTGTGTTTAGATTAATTTTTTATGATAATAATGATAATACTTCAGAATTTTCTGTGGCATCACCTCTTTTTGGCATCATCGCTTTTGTCTTGGAGATCCTCTTGCTCCCTATTAAATTACCTGAACCATTTAGAAAATAACAGCGTTATAATAACAGCATAAGGGATTTGACTTCTTTTAATCCACTCTCATAGTCTCCATCACTGGATGACTTTGTAATCATAAGTGTTTCCCCTGAAATAATAATTCAGAAACAAATTGAGGAATTCAAGTAAACTGACTGAAACTTTCCCCATGAGTAATTTATACTTAGTGTATTTACTCTCTGTTTCCAAATTCTCTGCATTTACAGCCATTCTGTAAATTGCAATTACTACCGCTTTTAAAAATGAATGCAGGTGCTGTAAGTTTGTGCATGCTCTATTCTCGTTAGAAGCTGCTGTGTCGACCATCCTACAACAGAAAAGGTCTGTTTAAGTACTCTGAGCACAGAAGTATAAGTATTTCAACCCTGCTGAGAGGGGCTACAGTGTGGTTCCTGTTGACCGGCATTCCAATTCTCCTATGTCATTCGATTGTAATTCACAACCATTTTAAAATGGTTATATAATAGAAATTACATTTGATAAAAAAAACATTCACTAATGGTTAGAAATCAGAACCGTCTCAGTTTTAAAGAACATTTAAAAATATTTTTAATATTTAACCATCACTTTGATCAGAAATTACACACATTGAAAGTATTGTTTTCACAAGTGATATTTATATTTTACATTTATGTTTATATATATATATATATATATTTCACATCATGTCTTATATTTATCTTGTTCTTGATAGACACTTTGCTATGGTAAAAATGCATGTTCAGTGTCAAGTTGGTCATAATTGTTGATCATGATGGAAACAATGCCACAAACGGGGGGACTGATATTATTTGTGTTAAAGTTAATTAAATGATAATTGATGATGTAATAACAATGTAATAAATGTAATAATATTGATGGATATTGACAGACCCAGACTTTCAAAAAATGAACAAAAATCATCCCCTTGGAATTAAAAGATCCCATAATTGAAGAAACCCTGTCACTGAGTCAGTGCGGAAGGGTTTGTGGCTTATCCCACATGCACGCGCCTCTCTGAACAAAGCTGAAAAACAGCAGCCACATTACTCCCCTTTAATTAATTTCATCTCCCCCTCTATGATCCTGCTAGCCCTTCATCCTTTGCATTTTTCTCAACATTATCTGTTCAATTGACTTATTTCATCCTCAAATTCCTGACTCCAGTCAAAAAGTGATGAAAGAAAGGCAAAGAGAGGTCATTACAGAAGAGCGGGCTGTCTGTTTCAGTTTTGTTATCTGTTTGCTTGGCCCTGAACTGGCCCCTATCATGCATCTCATAACAGGAATAATTTGGCTTTTGTCAGATTAATCTTATACACATGCACATACTGTATGCACTCAAGTACACATTTAGCGCTGAAATACCTCACTAAAGAGAAAAATATGTTGCTCAGATGTTGGTTTTTCATAGCTCAGGAAACATAATTCGGTAACAATTTAGTTTTGGGTCCAATTCTCACTATTAATTAGATACTTATTAGCATGCATATTGGCCGTTTATTAGTACTTATAAAGCACATATTAATGCCTTATTCTGCATGACTATATTTTAGATCCCTTAACCTTACCCCATACCTAAACTTAACAACTACTAACTATTAATAGGCAGCAAATTAGGAGTTTACAGAGGCAAAACTCATAGTTACTGTAATAGACACTTGATAGTGAGAATTTCACAATTTTTGTCTGTAAAGTAGTGAAAAATAAACCATTTATGTTGGAGAGAGATGAAAATGCAATGCAAAAATCAAACCTCCTTTACTTTCTCTTACACTTCCTCTGCTCTCACCCACAGCCATAGAGTCTGTGAATGAAATGAGAATGAAGAGGAAGAAACAAGTGCAGCAGGAGGCTGGTAAGACGAGGAACGAAACAGTGTATTGGAGTTTGTAATGTAGATAGAGAGTGTGAAAGTAATTCTTCCCTCCTGTCATAGATACTCTCCGCCCCTTCACTCAATAGTCCCTCCCCCTCATGCTTACTGGCTCATTTCAGATATATGGGTCACTCCCAGCCCTCCCCTCCTTATATTTCCCTCAAACAAACCAAACAGACAGAACTCCGCTGCAGCACTCTCCGTCTCTTCTTCTCCCTCCCTCCCTCTCTCTCTGCTACAGGTGTGAGGAGACCTACACCAGTCCCTCCTAGCCGTGTCCAGACCTCCATTTCATAGCATTGATAATATCACATAATACTGACCTGACGTCATCTAGAGCATTACGCACATGTACACTTACACACCAACTTCTGTTGTGTCCTAAGACTCGTGTGCCCAGTCACCATCACCTGAATAGACACTGTGTAAGTTTTCATGAAGTGACATTCAAGGAAAGGCAGGATGAATTTTGACGAAGTCCTGGACCGGATTGGAGGGTTTGGACGCTTCCAGAAGACCCTTTATGTATGGATCTGCCTGCCACAGATCTTCTTGGCCTTCCACATGTTGGTGTCTGTCTTCACTGGGGCTGTACCCCCTCACCTGTGCAGATCCGCCTGGCCAGCGGGCGACAGTGGTGGCACCGGGTTGGGCTTCAACTTCAGCATTGCTCCTGGGGAGTCCTGCACGTCCTTTCAGGATGGCCCTCTGTCCCAGCTTAATCACAGTCTACCAATTACTGAGCACTCGTCCACCTCAAACGGCTGCACGGGAGGATGGGAATTCAGCAAGGAAGTCTTTCTCAGCACTGTTGTCACAGAGGTGAGTGCTAATCTCAAAACATTGCATGTTGTATGACAGGATGTGGTAGTTTTGTGATGTAACAAGTCAGAGCGTGGCTCTTTCTTACCACGTCTTTCTGGTGCTATCGGAGCCAGTCATGTATTGTGGTTTAGATGTTTTGTGTGCTGACTGCATTGAGAATTTCTGGCCTCCCGTGGTAAAGGCATCTCAGACGGCATCATTAAAGAGGCATAGCTCACAGGGCTGCAGGACGGCTGCATTTCTTTTGCGACATGTGACCAGAGAGATGGGTTGCTCACAGCAGGAGATCCAGGCAGAACCTGTTTTGATTTTCAAACGCTGGAACTTTGCCCAGCTCCACATCGGGGGTTGACTATCTGACACTGCTCTCTGTTGTCCAGCTGCTGGGCTGAGGTGGAAGAAAGTGTGGTGATAAGGGGGGGTATATAGTCCAGGTATATAGACCCCTAGGATAGAGATTTTGAAACAAACTACTTCCTACCATAGGTATTTTTGTGGTGAGAGTTAATTCTAAAATGTGATACTGAAATGATTATGTACACTCGGGTTGTCGAAAACGGGTTGTCACTATGGCAGTACTTTCAAAGGGAAATTTTTATACCTTATTTATCCCTAAATAGTAGTACCTTAAGGGTACATATACAACACTTTAGGGGTAGATAAGGTACAAAGATGTCCCTTTAAAAGATGTACTGCAACAATGTTTGCACTTTTTTTCTGACAGTGGGCTCCTTAAATCCCTGCTGAAAAAAGCCAGTTTCCAGTAATAGCTCATTTATATATGTAAAAACTCTGCAGGACAGTGGCCCTCCAGGAACAAGTTAGGACACCCCTGGTCTAGATGGATGATTGGCAGGCTTCTGTACCAGCTGGTGTACTGTTTTTGGAGATATAGGCCATCTTGACCAAGCTGGTTAGGACTGACAACAACCAGCCATAATGTTCCACAAACTTCTTTGAATGACCTGGTTATGATGTATAACACTGATTTATATTATTTTTACCTTGTGATCTTATTTTACAGTGGGATCTTGTGTGTGAAAATGCCACTTTGAACAACATTGGATCTTCTATCTATATGTTTGGGCTGCTGGTTGGAGCAGTTCTGTTTGGTGCCCTTGCTGATAAGTAAGTAGAAGAATCTCAAGGTAACTTTAAATGCATACAATCTCTCTCACACATCCAAAACATTTTCCACTCTAGTGGAAAAACTGGAATCTGAAATTCAAGTATTGATATCAGGTTAGGAACCATTCTGATAAGATCATTTGTGAACTGTGCGTGCCTGGACAAGAGCTTAAATGCCAGGATGTTTTGGATATTTTACATCAACAGGTCTCAGAAAAAACTCCGTTCAGCAAGCTGACAAATGTGACTCTGTCTATGTGAATTCAGTTCATACTCTCATACTTTTGAGACAGCTGGGAAGGCTTCTGTTCTTCTTCTATTTAATTACATATTTGTTAAGATCAGTCAAGATGCATTAAAAAAAAAAAATACAGTAATTATTTTATAGATGTTACATTTTTTTAAGATCTGAAGTACACTACAAGTGCACAATCAATAATTGTTTTTCACAAGAGTAGACCCATGCAAACCTCTTTTCTAGATAACAAATTACTAACTGAGCTTAATCACACAGTAGTGTATCTCTGAAATGACCTACGGTTTGATGCTGCTTCAGGTATGGCCGCAGAATTATCATATTGATTGGTTTAGCAGCACAGGCCATCTTTGGAGTGGGGGTTGCTTTCGCCCCAAATTTCTACATATACGTCCTGCTTCGCTTCGTGGTGGGCATGACGATTTCCGCAGTGATCATGAATGCATTCGTGTTGGGTAAGTAAGAGATCCACTAAGGATTCCAGCATTAACTTATGATTTGTCAAGCTTTCTGGAACTAGAGAAAATGGTCTGTCAAAAAGAAATTGTATCGAATTTTAGTAGTAAGAGAATTTTAATAAGAAGAAGAATATATATTCTTTCAAATTGTACTGTGGTTAGATAGAGAGTCAACAGAGTCTGTGATAATGTTAAGTCTGAGACTAGGCCTAATACTTACAAATTCTTTCTGGTTTATTGTCTAATGTGTGCATTTTGTCATTTCATTCTGCAGGCACTGAGTGGACGGGCCCCAAAAAGCGCATGTTGGCAGGTGTCATCACAGACTACTTCTTTGGTTTTGGCTACATTCTGCTTGCAGGGGTGGCCTACCTCATCCGAGACTGGCGTAAGCTGCAGTTGGCCATATCTGCCCCAGGCTTCCTCTTCCTGTTCTACATCTGGTGAGTTGCACGTGAGCTGAAAACACAAAAAGACCACAATGTGACTTGTGACTTAAGTGTCCAAAATGGTCCAGGTACTTTTGAGTCCACCGTAGCCTATATTCTTGCCTGTATTCATGTTATTTATGTATGTTTTTGTTTGTGCATTCTCAGGGTGCTTCCTAAGTCTGCTCGTTGGTTAATGGCCAATAAGAAGCATGAAGAGGCACTGGATCTGATTCATAAGGCAGCACTTATTAATGGCAAACCTCTGGTTGACGATGACATTGAGGTTTGTCAGGTATGGCATACCCTTAGCCTCACCTAGTCAGACTTTCAACTATAAGCATAAAATATGGTCCTTATTCCGGCCAAGAACTGCGCAGATAGGTAGAAAC
The DNA here is from genome assembly GCF_001515605.1 of Sinocyclocheilus anshuiensis. Lineage (NCBI taxonomy): Eukaryota > Metazoa > Chordata > Actinopteri > Cypriniformes > Cyprinidae > Sinocyclocheilus > Sinocyclocheilus anshuiensis. Next base: position 36,666 of record NW_015547733.1, read on the forward strand.
CGTTTTACTAACATGTAAAGTGAACAAACCAAAATTTGTATAAAACTTGTTTTCAAAGAGGAATTATAGCGTCTGTCACGTCACTCCCCCTGGGCTTCAGGCACTGTCCACTGGCAAAGACACATGGGGTTAGATCTATCTGTGAAACCCAGCTGAAAATTTTTTAAAGGGATAGTTCATCCAAAAACGTATTATCGTTCATCATCGTCTTGTCATTTTCAAACCCACATGACAGTCTTTCTTCTGTGGAGCACAGAAAAAAAACAACACAAAAGCATCATATATACCTGAGATTTTCAAACAATTCTTGGAGCCTCCCAGCACTGTACAGCTTGGATCTCCCTTATTTATCACGGCTAAATTACCTCATGGGCTGATTAATAGGGTACTCCATGACCCGAGTTGGTTGTGAAACATCCAAAAAGTGCAGTTGTGATGTAACAAGTAGCAACAGATCTTTTCTTTTGTATTGTGTATCTGAGTGAAACAGATTATTGAAAAGGTTATTACAAAGTGCTGCTATATGTCTTCAAAGCTTTACATGGCTTAGCACCAGAGTATGTTTCTGATTTAATCAGTCTGCATCAATCTAATAGGTCTCTGTGTTCAATTGATCAGTTAATCCTTGTGGTTCCTCGATCTCACTTAAAATGCAAAGGTGATTGGCTTTTTTAAGTGCGCTGAAAACTCATCTGTTTTTAGCATTTGAAAATGCTTTGTAAGTTGTTGTTTGTTGTGTGGTATGTTTATGTCTGTTTTTATTCTATTATTTATTCTTCCTGTACAGCACTTTGGTTTCAACGTTGTGGTGTTGCAAGTGTTTTAGAAATAAAGTTTGAGTTGAGTTGTTGATTGGATGAAGGCAGATCTGAATGCTAGCTTGAGTCAAATATAATGTACTTTGACTGGAGAAGTCCGGAAGGATGCATTTGAATTTGAGGACGCGAGTTTAGAATGATGAGTAGGAATATAGCGAACCAATGACTACTTATTTGAAACTATAATAGTGCATTTGTGTCCTTTTTGTGTTTTGTGAAAGTCCACATTCATTGTAATTGAACAGAAGATTAATGAGTACATTGAGTACTTGTGCCCCATGGAAAAAAGTTATGCAGGTTTGGAACAACATGACTATTCAGAGAATTTTCACTTTTGGGTGAACTTACACATTAAGTTAGTAACTGTGTTTTACTAGCTGGTCAGTTAGCTGGTTTAAAATGTTGACCACCATTTGATCAGGTAGTTTAGCTAGTCAGCACCCAAAGCCTTTTGGACCAGTTTATATTTATCATCTTGGACCAACACGAAACATGTTGCAAGATTTGCAGTTTTACATGTTGTAAAACAGTTACCACATCGAACTAAATTTTCCAGTAGGGCTATGCATTTGTATTTGCATTTTATCTGGGATGTAACTGAGTTACAGCTCTCTTCAGAAATAAATATTCAAATTAGTCTCAATCTCCAACTTGTACTAAGAATACTTGAAATTTGTTTCTCTTGTTTTACAGAGCTCTAAAATCTCAGAGAAACTGCAAGACCTGAGGAAGTACACTGTCATCGATTTGGTCCGAACACCCAGAATGAGGAAACAGTCCCTCATTCTCTTCTACTTGTGGTAAAAATGCACAGTTAACATGCAAATAACCCAACTTCAATTCAAAATGAACGATATAACAGTTGGACTTTATGAACCATTGTTCAAAATTCAGGTCTAGAATTATCTGTTTAAAAATTAAAAAAGAAGAAAAATTTGATGAATTTGTAGTTACATTAATGAGAAAAGGAGTGATGTGTAAGAAACGAAAATAAGCAATTAAGAGAGCTATCAATAACATCTTGTCTTCAATAGACCTGCAAATCATGTTATGAATTTGCGATTTATGAACTTTATGAAGGGATGACTCTGAAACTCTCAGTCTGAAGACTTTTTTTTAGTTTAGTTTAGTTTAGTTTAGTTTAGTTTAGTTTGTTTTTTTCAGAGGTAAAAGGTCCAGTTACATGACTACCTTCAGATGGTGGATCAGCACCTAGAGAGGACCTCTACAGCCCTGAAAGTCAGCAGAGACCAGGACAACTAGATGAGCCCCAGATACAGATCCCCAGTAAAGACCTTGTCTCAGACGGCCACCGGGACAAGACCACAGGAGCCAGTTGAGTCCTCTGCACAATGTGACTTTGCTGCAGCCTGGAATTGAACTGCTGGTTTCGTCTGGCCAGAGGAGAACTGGCCCCCCGACTGAGCCTGGTTTCTCCCAAGGTTTTTTCTCCATTCTGTTTTGGTTCCTTGCCGCTGTCGCCTCTGGCTTGCTTAGTTGGGGACACTTCATTTCCAGCGATATCGTTGACTTGATTGCAAAGATACTATTTAAACTGAGCTGGATGTTGACATCA
>NW_015547733.1:40045-45915 GCF_001515605.1 Sinocyclocheilus anshuiensis
TGGGGACACTTCATTTCCAGCGATATCGTTGACTTGATTGCACAGATACTATTTAAACTGAACTGAGCTGGATGATGACATCACTGAATTCAATGATGAACTGCCTTTAACTGAAAAATTAGTGTTTACTATTGTCACTTTGCATTATTGACACACTATTTTCCTAATTAATGCTGTACAGTTGCTTTGACACAATATGTATTGTTAAAAGCGCTATATAAATAAAGGTGACTTGACTTGACTTGACTACCTCTAAATAAATAAATCACAAATTTCAGAAGAGCGACCATCATATCAAAACACTATAGTCATTTTTGTTCACAAAAGCTGTAGAATAAATTTTTGGGCTTTTTGAGGGTTGGTTTTTGGTTATAATCCATTTCAGTTATATTTTCCAGCATTTCTTGCTGTGGCTCTCATTTCCCTTAAGTTTTGCATGTTTCCTTTTTATGTTTCATAATAACTTTTGCTATAGTTCTGAGGTTGGGCCATTCCCATATTCACATTATTCATGTTATATATTTTTTTAACTTATAGAGTTCTAAGCTTCACAAGTCAAGTCACCTTTATTTATATAGTGCTTTATACAAAACAGATTGTGTCAAAGCAGCTTTACAGTGTTAAACAGGAAAATAGTTTGTCAATAATGCAAGCGGACAATAACAAACAGTAAATTTTTCAGTTAAAGTCAGTTCATAGATGATTCAGTGATGTCATCATCCAGTTCAGCTCTCTTCCAATAGTGTCTGTGCAATCAGTCAAGCGTCCCCAACTAAGCAAGCCAAAGGCGACAGTGGGAAGGAAGCAAAACTCCAGAAATGGAGAAAAAAAAAGCTTGGAAGAAACCATGCAGGCTCAGTTGGGGGGACCAGTTCTCCTCTGGCCAGACGAAACCAGCATGGCCTGGTTTAATTCCAGGCTGCAACACAGGTCAGATTGTGCAGAGGACTTGTCTGGTTCCCGTGGTCTTGTCCTGAAGGCCGTTTAGTTGACGAGGTCTGCACAGAGGATCTGTCTTTGGGGTGCATCTAGTTGACATGGTCTCCGCTGACATTCAGGGCTGTAGAGGTCATCTCTAGGTGCTGATCCACCATCTGATCTGGAAACGTACTGCATCTGGGTGGCTACGGTGACCTTGGAATAAGAATGAAACAGGCAAATATTAGTCTGCCATTAGATGCCATTCTTCTTACGAGTACATTGAGTGATATGTTAAGTGTTCCTGGTTCCGGTTGACCTTATTAATGCAGCCTAACAATTCTTGTGTGTGTCTGCCTCCCAAACAACGCTATAGATTATTCCAGGGTTTGGGTGCTAAATAGGAAAAGGATCTGCCGCCCGCAGTTGATTTTGATATTCTAGGTATTATCAAATGGCCAGAGTTTTGAGATCGCAGCGGACATGAAGAACTATAATGCGAAATGAGCTTGCTCAAGTACTGAGGAGCTAAACCATTCAGGGCTTTATAAGTAATTAGCAAGACTTTAAAATGTATACGATGTTCATAGGAAGCCAGTGCAGAGTTGACAGAACCTGGCTAATATGTTCGTACTTCCTGGTTCTAGTAAGAACTCTAGCTGCTGCATTTTAGACCAGCTGGAGTTTGTTTATTAAGCGCGCAGAGCAACTGCCCAATAAAGTATTACAATAATCTAACCTTGAGGTCATGAAAGCATGAATTAACATTTCCACATTTGACATTGAGAGCATAGGTCGTAATTTAGATATATTTTAAGATTGAAAAATGCGGTTTTACAAATGCTAGAAACATGATTTTCAAAGGAAAGATTGGTATCAAATAGCACACCTAACTGATGTCGGAGAATTGACAGAGCAGCCATCAAGTGTCAGACAATGTTCTAGGTTATTACATGTGTAGGTTATTACACAAGGTTTTTGGTCCAATAATTAACACCTCTGTTTTTTTCAGAATTTAGCAGTAGGAAATTATTAGTCATCCAGTTTTTTTATATCAACTATGCATTCCGTTAGTTTTGCAAATGTTTCATCGGGCAGCTAAGAAATATAGAGCTGAGTATCATCAGCATAACAGTAAACACTAACACCATGTTTTCTGATGATATCTCCCAAGGGTAACATGTAAAGTGTGAAAAGCAGCTGTCCTAGTACTGAGCCTTGTGGTACTCCATACTGTATTATGATCGATATAATACCTCTTCATTCACTGCTACGAATTGATGACCGTCAGAGAAGTAAGATTTGAACCATGCCAATGCTATTTCACTAATGCCAACATAATTTTGTAGTCTACTGAAAAGAATGTTGTGGTCGATAGCAGCACTAAGATCCAGTAGCACTAATAGAGAAATACAACCACGATCAGATGATAAGAGCAGGTCATTTGTAACTCTGATGAGAGCAGTCTCAGTACTATGATACGCTCTAAATCCTGACTGGAAATCCTCAGATACCATTTCTCTCTGAGAAGGAACATAGCTGAGAGGATATTGCCTTTTCTAGTATTTTTGACAGAAAAGGGAGGTTTGAGATCAGCCTGTAATTAACTAATTCTCTAGCATCAAGTTGTGATTTTTGAATGAGAGCCTTAATAACAGCCAGTTTGAAGGATTTTGGGACATATCCTAAAGACATTGATTAATTAATAATATTCAGATGAGGATCTATGACTTCTGGAAACACCACTTTTAGTAGCTTAGATGGAGTAGGGTCTAACCTAGATGTTGTAGGTTTTGATGATTTGACAAGTTTATACAATTCTTCCTGTCCTATAGCAGAGAATGAGTGGAATTGTTCCTCAGAGGATCTATAGTGCATCTGATTCGATACTGTGGCTGAAGGCTGCATGGTTAGAATTTTATCTCTAATAGTATTGATCTTGGAAGTAAAGAAGTTCATAAAGTCATTACTGCTGTTCTGTTGGGAAATGTCTGCGCCTGTTGATGTTTTATCTTTCGTTAATTTGGCCACTGTGTTGAATAAAAAAAGATATCATCACTCTGCTACAGAATTTCAACGCCATTAACATCAATTCCATGTGACAGTATTAAATCTAAAGCATGATTACGACAATGAGTAGGTTCTGACATGTGTTGTCTGACCCAAATAGAATTCAGAATGTCTATAAATGCTGATCCCAATGCATCTTTTTCATTATCAACATGAATATTAAAATGACCAACAATTAAGACTTTATCTGCAGCCATCACTAACTCAAGCAAATTCTTTGATAATGAATGGTGCCCTGGTGGCTTGTATCAGTAGCCAGAATTGACCTCACAGTGGATTTATCATTAACACTTATTTCTCTAGATAATGTTATATGAAGCACCATTACTTCAAACGAATTATACTTGAAACCAGAGCTCTGAGAAATACTGAATATATTACTGTAAATTGTGTAAATATTACACAAAAATTACATTTGATTTTGTTACAGGTTTGTGAATGTCCTGGTGTACTATGGGCTGTCACTCAATATTTCAGACTTTGGAATGAATATCTACCTGACACAGATGATCTTTGGCTTGGTGGAAATGCCAGCACGTACCATTACTCTCTTCACCCTAAACCGCTCACGCAGGATATCCCAGTTAGCATTCTTGGCAGTAGGCGGCCTGGCCTGTCTTCTTACCATATTCATTCCAGATGGTAGGTGAAAAACCCAAACTTTTATTTAACTGGAGTAGGTAGAGTAGCAGAGTAGATTAGGGCAGCTGATTATAATCGATCTAATTTTATGTTAGTTGTTTCAATCTTACCAAGTTGGTATTCTTCTGAAAAATGTAGTTACAGACATTATGCCTTTGACGTTAGTGTTCCCTAGTTTGAGTTCAGCAAGTTTTAGAGAACAATGCAGAGCTTTATTTTCCCCAGCCAAGAACGTCTCGGGTTACTTATGTAACCATGGTTCCCTGAGTAGGGAACGAGACACTGCGTCCTCTAAGAGTGACATGACTTAGAGGGACTTTGACATGTTTTACTAGGTACTGTAAGATACTCTATCAAGAAATTCACAATTTTTGAAACAGAAAATAAACATACAGAAACCCCAAAGATGTTGGCATGTAATGTAAAAGTGTACCATTGGTTTTACTTGATACATAATAATAATTCCATCCAATAAACTTACTACAGGCTCCATTTCATGTAATGATGTCATAGCTCCTGAGTGTTCATGCCATTGTTTACTTCTGTTGATGGGGCAGAAGCCTGGAGAATCCAGAGCCACATTTAAAAACCTTGACTTACACAAACTGTTTATATAAGTCACTAATTTGAAAACAAAAAAGTGATGGCAAGATTGGTGTGTGCCACCCTCTCTCCAGGCAACTGGGAAACAAAACCAGAGACTCGCTCTTTCTGTCATAACAAACCTCATTCATTCAGAATTTCTGTCTTTATAGATCTGTCTGTTTTTCGCACTGTACTTGCCATGGTGGGCAAGTTTGGCATCACCGCATCGCTGTCCATTGTGTACATTTACTCAGCAGAGGTCTTCCCAACAGTCATCAGGTAAGCAAGGGCAAGGTTTCATAAAGTGTGATAACTTTATACTCAAAGCTGTATCACTTTCTTTCTTCATTTTTATTATTGGATGAAATTTAAGAGAAACACTAGCTTGTCTGCAGGTTAGGAGATCTACTAGACAAGCAGCAAACCCTCCTAGACTCCACAGGCTGGTTTAATCTGTGTTTTTGAGCTTTCTATATGTGCAGCCACTAGGTTCAATTGGTAGTGCTCATCCATAACTACTGCCCCACCACTATCAAATTACAAATAACTATGTAATATCATATGTCGTGAATGACGTTTAGTTTACTCTATTGCACAGCATTTTCACTTAGAGTGTGGACAGAGAAATTACTTATTTTATTACTAATGTAATTGTGTTGCATCAGGCCTGGTTAGGACACAGTGTTACATTACACTTCTCCTTATTCAAACACTTCCCAGTGTTCAGTTGAGATGTGCGATACAGAAACATAAATTTCTCTTTCTCAGACAAAATGGCATAGGTATGGGTTCGATGTGCGCACGGGCAGGTGGAGTGATTGCACCTATCATCTACCTCCTGAGAAACATCAACCGTCATGCCCCCATGGTGGTATTCGGCCTGTGCCCGCTCATAGGTGCTGCCCTCACTATGTTTCTGCCTGAGACGGCCCATAAGCCCCTGCCAGATACTATAGAGGATGTGGAGCGCACCGGTGTGAGGTGAGAAGCTGCTTACCCATGAGCTCTAGGCCAAATACATTAACCCTTGTGTTGTGTTCAAAACCTTATAACACTTGTGATGTTCCAGGGCAAAAATGACCCGGCCTCAAAAAACTGCTTATAAATCACTCTTTATGCTATATTATCACCAAATATTGGATTCAATCTTTTAGTCAACTTATTTTCTTTAATTTAGGACTGGTTTTGTATTTATATTTGCATCTGATTAATCGTAGGCCTCATTTATCTGAGAGTAGACACCTCATTTTTTGAGTGAAAAAAGCATTATTTATGAATAATTTTCACAATATTAAATAAAAACTGATGAAAATTTGCACTGTTTATCACACTAGTGTGCTTTAATGTTTAATTAGGGAGTTTGTTTTAAAAGGCTTTTATTTTGTACAAAATGACACAAAGTCACACTTGTGGTGTTCCTGGGCCAAAATGACCCGGCCTCAAAAAATTGCTTATAAATCACTCATTATGCAATATTATTACCAAATATTGGATTCAATCTTTTAGTCAACTTCTTTTCTTTCATTTAGGACTATATTATACCAAATATTGGATTCAATCTTTTAGTCAACTTCTTTTCTTTCAATTAGGACTGGTTTTGTATTTATATTTGCATCTGATTAATCGTAGGCCTCGTTTATCTGAGGGTAGGCACC
>NW_015547733.1:46769-51169 GCF_001515605.1 Sinocyclocheilus anshuiensis
TTTATCTGAGAGTAGGCACCTAATTTTTTGAGTGAAAAAAGCATTATTTATGAAAAATTTTCACAATATTAAATACAAACTGATGAAAATTTGCACTGTTTACCACACTAGTGTGCCTTAATGTTTAATCAGGGAGTTTGTTTTGAAAGGCTTTTCTTTTGTACAAAAAGGCACAAAGTCACACTTGTGGTGTTCCCGGTCAAAAATGACCCGGCCTCAAAAAATTGCTTATAAATCACCTTTATTTATTTATATAGCGCTTTTAACAATACAGATTGTGTCAAAGCAACTGAACAGCATTAATTAGGAAAATAGTGTCAATAATGCAAAATGACAATAGTAAACACAAATTTTTCAGTTAAAGACAGTTCATATAAATCACTCATTATGCTATATTATCACCAAATATTGGATTCAATCGTTTAGTCAACTTCTTTTCTTTCATTTAGGACTGGTTTTGTATTTATATTTGCATCCAGTGTTGGGGAAAGTTACTTTTTAAAGCTCAATAATGTTATGTACACATTTTAGAATTAGTCTGATTCAAAGGAGAATCAGAAGGCTGAATCCTGACTGACAGAGGAGGAGTTGGGGATGGAGGAGGGTAATTAGCTATTGAGCAATGCGAAACTGCTGATACTACTGCGGGACCTTATATATGAATACTTAGGTGTCGTATTCCCATAGGTTGATGGGGATCAGCTGAGAGTCAGCTGATGCGAGCTTGACTAACGTGACCTGCCAGAACTAATGCTATGCTTGATTTCATGTTTCACACATGACAGGATAGTTTGTTTTTTTCACAAAACATTTTCACACTTTGTTGTGTCCGACTGTCTGTGCCGCTGCTTATTCTATTTGGCTCCATGCATGCCTCTTAATGATATCTGCTACATTTGGTTCTGTTCTATTTACCCTATAGCGGATTATCACTGCTCTCCCTGCTCTTATCTATGCTAGGCTGCATGGATGGGCAGGGTTTTTTTTTTTTTCTACCCAGAACAGAACCATACCACCAATCCAAACTGTATGCTAATTGTCAATCATCTTTGATGTTAATGGTCCTGACAGAAACATTTTGATGTGCTAATAAAAATTTTAAAAAAAACTTGGATGGAAACTTAGCTACTGTCAATAATGTTGACTTATGTTTTCAGCCCTAATCCATTCTGCAGATTCTACCTCCAAATCCACACAGAAATGCTGAAAACATCATCAGATTCCATTTGGGCCCTGTTTTCATTTACCCTTGGAGATTTCATAAATGTGAATTCCTGCAGTTTACAATGTTTTATTAAGGTTTGAACACATATTGGGAGAATTCTGAGTAATTTCTTGTTGTTTTGAGCACTTTATACGTTGTGGTTAGTTGTTGACACTTACAGTAGGGACTCCAAAATGTTGCCAGCACCCTCACAAGAGACATGTTAAAATTGTTTTCTCTGCCTGGATTTGGAGTATTTTTATTTTTATGTTTTTATTTATTCAATAAAGAAGGCTGGATAGAACATAAACCACCAATCAAAACAACTAAGCTCTTTGACCATCTCAAGAAAGCCACATTGTTTTATTAAGAACATATTCAGAGCAGATCAAACCTGTTAAGTTTAACCTGATGCACATGAAATGTGGTTGATCTTTGCCCTCATTTGCCTTACAGCACTACAGCTGAGAAGTCACAACATGCTTTGTATGAAGAGTGTCCCAAACAGAACCCCGACGTCATCCTCTGAACAGTGAGCCTACAGTAGACTGTCTCCAAACAACCATTTCAGAAGAAAATACTTTTCATGTCATTTCCAACTTTTCTTTCCAGGAGTACTTGAACATAAAGTGCACTCTTAGAAGAAGAAAAAAAGGTATAAAGCTAAAACAAAAGCAAAAGTAAGAAAAGCTAAAATGTATATCTTTTTACCTTATTTACCCATAAATGGTACATAAAATTGTTACCTTAAAGGTACATATTATTACTTTAAAAGCACATATTAGTACCTAAATTGTACATATTAGTACCTTTTGAAAGGGTACAGCCCCAGTGACAGATTTGTACCTTTTTTCTGAGAGTGTGGTATGGAATGCAGCAAAATGCAGTGCTAGCATGAAGCCATGAGATATTGATTATTGATCTTGGATTGGAAGCAGTTTTATCACAATTGTACAATAATATACATTGATATGAGGGCATTTTTATGTTGGTTGTATTATTGTAGGGTTGAGTTTTTTTTATGGATAAATTTGAAGTTTTGCATTTTAAGACACCAGTTAATCTCCAGCTGTGTTTTACTTGCCAGGTTTGTGATTTTTTTGGATGTGTGCGATTATAGGCTTTCTTTCTTTTATTTTTTACATTATTTTTTTATTTTTTATGGGACACTCATTTTGATTTGTTTTGTAAGTGTGAGAGTTAGTAGTGCTGAAAACACACATTCACTGTGCACTGATTTTATCATGTTTTTCTTCCTTTAAAAAAAAAAAAGAAGCCCATTCAGACTACAGGAATGCACTAAAATACTCCTCGCAAACAATAATTCCTGTTGGAATTCAGTATTAAATTGTTTTAAGTGTCAGACATAAAAATGTCCAAACATTTCAGTGCATTTCAGTGTTCATGTCAGAATTTAGCTGCTTATGTTCAGTTACTGCTGATAGATGCTATAACTATAATGCCATCAGTTAATCTCCATCAGTGTAACTGGTCACCTGGTATTTGCAACTAGAGTAACTGTCTCAGAAATTGACCTCCTCTGCATGAACACCAACCTCAACAGAGCCGGTTTATATGGCTATATAAATACTTTACTAACCACTGCTTCCAAACTTCTCAAAGCATTTTACAATTACCAAAGCCCACAGTCAGCCTTAAAAAGAGAGAGAGAGAGAATAGAAACAGAAAATAAACTACTGTCTTTGGTTTGTTTGCTTGGTTGGTTGTTTTTCTCTCTCTTCTTTTTTTTTTTGGTTTAAAATGGAAAATCTTCACATGGTGATCTTTTTCCCCACATGCCATCTATTAAAGATGTAGTGTTAAACAAAATTGCAAAAATAATGTAGTGCCAACCTAAGTAGTCCCACTCCAACTCAGACCATTGGTTCAGGAAATGGTGTACATATGGGCCACAGACTGGCATTCTAAAATGACACAATTCACCTTCAAGAACTGTCCCTTTTTAGCTAACTATCACCACCTTCTGGAGAGAAATGGCACTTGAATCGTGATTATTTTTGCAGAACCTGTTTTCCAGATTCAGATGCAACTAAAATGACATATACTAGGGTCTTCTGTATTTCTAAAATATTGTGTTTGTGTATTTTATAGTGTATTTACCAAATTATTTCATTTTATACACATGCATTACTGGGTTTTGTATATTTTTATAAAACTGAAAGTGGGTTTAGCATAAGATGTGCCCAAATTATACATTACTAGTCAAATTGGAATTATTTTAGTTTTTTTGACTCTGTTAACTGGCATGCATTAAATATATATTTTTTACAAATGTAAAGATTTAGATTTTTCTCAAATATTGGTACAAATTTTTTGTTTTATAAACACACAGTCTCAACAGTCAGAGAAAATACTAATATGAAAATGTCAAGGGTCAAGATCCCAACAAAAGAAAACTGATCTCCTTGATGGTGATTTCAAACGAAACAATAAAACCAGGCCCGAAACCGTGTTGCCAGATCCAGCTATTATAAGCGTTTTTGGACTTGTGTTTTCCACTTAATTTAACACTTTAGAAAGTTATTCAAGTAGGAAGTTTCAGTTTAGAGTCAGCGATATCTTTATCTTATCTTATTTGCAAAAGATTGGAAATAATTTAGGTTTATTTTTATTTATATTGTTTGTTTTAGTATCAATATCTGGCTGCATCGCAGGCACTTAAAGGTGGGGTAAGCGATTTCTGGTAGCCAATGTTGACATTTGAAATCACCAAAACAAACACGCCCCTACCCCAAAATGGTCTCGCCCCTATTTTGATAGCTCCGCCCCACACATACGTACGCAACTCAGGCAACGATTAGTTCTGTGAAACAAAGCAAAACCAATGTTACACTGTGTCTACACTGGACGCGAGTGGCGCGGCGCGTCAGAATACTATAGAACTCATTATAATTATTGATGCTGTCTACACTGGATGCGGCGCTGCGCGACATGACAAATCCCCGACAGAAAACTGCTGCTGCATTCTATTCATGACGTATTGACACAAATTTCAAATGATTTTCATTGGTCGCTTTGTCACGTCCAGTGTACTAGACAGACTTTAGCTGTGACTTTAGCGCAGACACGGTGTTAAGGCCCGTTCACACCAAGCACGATAACTATAAAGATAATGATATAGTTCTAAAAATCGTTCTCAATATTAAAGAATAGCATAGTTCACACCACAACTATA
>NW_015547733.1:51221-53859 GCF_001515605.1 Sinocyclocheilus anshuiensis
TTTACACGGGTCCTACTTCTTGCCTTAAGCCTTCTTTTGTTCCGCAGACGTTTTCCTCTTTTGTTTTTTATCCGCCATCTCTATCTTTCTGTCGCTCGGCTCGGCTAATGTCCATTCTGTGCACTGAACGCTCTCTCCTCCACATCATGAGTAGACACGCCCCTTACTGCTGATTGGCCACAAGTTTGTTTTATTAGTCGGCCCGAATCAGTTTTCTAAAGCGTTTTTGAAAAATCGCTCACCCCACCTTTAAACCGAAATCAATCAAAAATGCCCATGGACAGGTTTTTGCTGACAGGATATGATATTCGGTAAGGGAAACGCAAAAATTATCATGATATTATCTGTCATAAACGTTGTCAATGCTGTCAAAAACAGCAGCATTTAACACTAGCACACACAGATCTGTAGAACAAGTAGGTTACAGAATGAAATGAAATACGCAAAAACTAGCCATGAAGAAGTCTATGCCATGTCATTCAGTATAGTTACATTTTCACAAATCATGCTATAAACTTTCATAAGAGCACTAGACAAAGTTATTGTAGTTATGTATTGTTGCAATAAACAACTGATAAAATTATCCACCCTTAAATATAGTATTAACAAATACTAAAACAAATAAAAACGGTAATCTACTGGCAGCTGTGGTTGCCAGCATTGCACTGTTAATTTACAGCTCTCTACCGTTAATTTACAGCTCTTCATTTTTACAGTATGTTACCATTATTATACCATGTGGTAACTGATTTTATTTTAGAAACTGATTGCTTCAAACCATTAAAAAAAAAAAAAAAAAAAAATGTCTTAATATAAAACCACAAACACTTAAAGATGAATAAAAAACCAACCAAAACATGGTTTAGGCTATTAGCTTATACTCCTCATTGACAATTTTTTTAAAACGTTTTTTTTTTTAAAACAGGTCTATTAATTTATATAATGAATTATAGGCCTATAATTAAAATTTATCGTTTATATAATATAAATATATATATATAAATATAATCATTTAAACGGTTGATTCATTCAGGAACGAAACACCATCATGTTGCTCAGGAGACGAAAAACAGCATTGTGGCTGTGTTTGGAATGATTTTTGTAGGCGAAATAGAGCAAAAACAGCTAATATGGTGTCTAAAACGTAAGTCTGATGATATTAGCCTATTGATTTTATACAACAATAAACAATAAGTTATCACATTTGTAACCATGCTGATTTTTTTTTTTTTAAACGGCACTCTCCGTGATATTAACTATATGAAATGATATAAATATATAGATTTTCTGCCCCCTTATCTTGAATTAAGTGATCATTCTTATAATGCATATTAATAGACTGAATCATGCCATGAAAGAACGCACTCTACGCTTACTAAGTTAGTGTAGTCGCTTATGCGTGCACTCTGTAGGGGTGTTTTGTTTGGTTTTTGCGATATACTAGATAATGTAATGATGTCTCACGAGTTCAGTAACGTATTTGCGCTAAATCTGCGCTGATTTGCCAAAATTAGCTAGTGATTTGACAGCGTTACCCGCCATAGCTGATTTTTACCCGCATTTGGCGGGTGTTAATTTCAAACCCTGCATACAACGATCGATCTGCACAGTGCAAACAGCCAAAACCTGTAGGCCTATATTTTAGGCAATATAGAAATCCTGGCAAGGGTGCGTCCCGTAAAAATGGCCCATATGGTCTCCCTAGTACTAAGTGAAGCTGGTATTGCTGTTTGTGGAGTTGCTGTTGTGTGTTTAATCCTCCTCTGTTGAGATCTTGAGAGATTTAATGTCTTTTATTTCAGTTGATTTATTGTTCGGCTGTGGCTGAAGTCAGTTGTAGTTCTTGTGTTTCTCTTTCCTTCGGTGATTCTGTTAACAGCAGGTGTTCATCATTAATGGTCAATCATCACATAATTATCTTAACTCCAACACTGCTTCAATGCTAATTTAACACTCTGTAGTGTGGAAACACATGAACACTTATGCCGAGTTCACACTGCACGATTTTAGCCCGATTTTTCACTCGCCGACAGGTTTTGCGAAATCGCCGACAAATGCCCGACATCGGAGGCAAATCGGTGCTCGTTCACGCGAGTGACAATCACGCAGTGTGAATTATCAAAGACACGATCTGAGGGAATCGCCGACGCGTCGCCGACGCCTGTGAAATATTTGGCATGCTAAATATCTGGAGCTGGCAGCGATTCACAATCACGCTGTGTGAAATGAGTTCTGAATGAAAAACACATCGGCGATGACCAACAGCCAATGAGAGACCAAGATACAGGGCAGCAGGAAGTTCGGGGAGGAGTTATATGAAACGTAGTTTGCGGACCAGTGTTGCCAAATCCGGATTGCCGCCGGTTGTTTTTTATGTCAGCAGGTTGAAGCGACCCCACGTGGGGTCACGTACGTGATATTCAGGCCCTGGAATATGAATTGTACCAGGAGAACCCCGCCAAAAAAATTTGTATTTTACCCCCAACGCGATTTTTACTGGGGGACCCCCTCGAAAGCAATTGGGCTATTTTCAGGCTAGTTTTGAGTAGTAATTGGGCGGGTTTTGTAACGAAAACCTGGCAACCCTACACCAGACAGAGCTGTCGGCGATTCTTCCTATTGTGAAGTCATGCAGTGT
>NW_015547733.1:55513-67891 GCF_001515605.1 Sinocyclocheilus anshuiensis
AACTCTGTTGGTAACGACAGAACTTGCGACCATAGTTGCTTTTGGGAAACGCACCCCTGGTTAGTAATAAGTGAAGCTGGGAATGCTGTTTGTGGAGTTGTTTAATCCTCCTCTGCTGAGATCTTGAGAGATTTAATGTATTTTATATCAGTTGATTTATTGTTCGGCTGTGGCTGAAGTCAGTTGTAGTTCTTGTGTTTCTCTTTCCTTCGGTGATTCTGTTAACAGCAGGTGTTCATCATTAATGGTCAATCATCACATAATTATCTTAACTCCAACACTGCTTCAATGCTAATTTAACACTCTGTAGTGTGGAAACACATGAACACTTATGCCGAGTTCACACTGCACGATTTTAGCCCGATTTTTCACTCGCCGACAGGTTTTGCGAAATCCGACGAGTTTGAAAATCGTGCAGTGTGAACTCGGCATTAGCAGTGTGGGGACTTTGCTGTGAACTATTACATAAAACTTACCTGTTTCATTCAGGTATATGACTGATGCATATGAATCACATTAAATTTACTGATTTGTTTATGTTAAAACTATGTAATCTAAATGGATGGAAAATTGGGATGCAGTTGAATTACATAAAATATAAATTTAGACCGAAACATTTTTTTGAGTGTAGATTGTTTTGTAATTAGCTGCCATTTGCAAGCACACATGCATACCTATCTCTGGTCATGAAACACTATCCAAGGACTCGAGACTACATCTGGCATTTCAATTAGTGTGTGACAGCAGCTGCAGCCGTCCCATCCGTGTGACACTAAACCAGTGTGCTCTCAGACTGAAAGCCTTTATACAGTGCCTGCTGTCTGAAAACCATATGAGAAGGTCATTTATGATCTGAAAAAAAAAGAAACATATTTGTACTGTACATAAGCACAGGTGGACACTGACAAGAGGTAAAGTATTGTTGTGGAAACCTTCCACATACTGTACATTGGCAATACAAAAACCATTTTCAATAGCTCCTGATCTTTGTAAGCGTTTTCACAAAAAACTAAGACAGATTAACAGGTTTTTTTTCTAACTCATTCTGGCATTTGTAGTGCCAGTTAAAGAAACACAGCCTTTGTTTTATGCAGATACTGTATGCTACGTATTTTTTTTTTAATGGAAGCCCATTTTCACCACAGAATAAAAATAAAATAAAATAAAATAAAATAAAATAAATGATCATTTAAACTTATCTCACTGTCCTTTTTTTTTCAGAAGTCAGAATTGCAAGATGTTAATTGTCAATTGCGAAGAAGAAAAAGTCAATATTGTGAGACAAAAAGTTGCAATCACTTTTTTTATTTTGTGGAAAACAAAACAAACAACAACAACAACAACAACAAAAATTGTGAGATGTAAACTCAGAATTGCATGAAAAAAGTCAGAATTCTGAGTTTATATCTCGCAGTTCTGTTTATTTAAAAAATGCCAGAAACAAAGTCCAAACTGTGAGGTATAAATTTAGAATTGCAAGAACAAAAATCTGTATTGTGAGATAAAGAGGCAATTACGTATTTAATTAACTATTCACAAATATTTTAAGTGCAGAAAAAAATACACACAGTTGCTTTTTGTTCTCGTTGTTTAGTGATTCGCATTGGTCAGTAACGGGCACTAGCGGCAAATGCTGGGATGTGGAAGACCTCAGTGACTTGAGCTTTTATGATTTTAATGTATGAGCTTTTATCATAGGGTAACTAAATAACATAAGTGTTTAATGTTATTTATTTGAGAGCTTTTACAAAAAAAAAATGAAAAATAAAAAAAAGAAGAAAGAATCTCTGCATCTAGTAGATAGGAACAGACACCACACAATGTGACAGTTCATAGTGACTACACCTGTCAGGTTTATTTGATATTTACTGATAATGTTCCCTTTAACTTGTGACATATAATAGCTGTGTGACTAAAATCACAATATGTTAGCTCTCTATGTGTGTGTGTTAGAACAGCATTAGCCTACTCTCTGTTAAAAAAGTATTTCAGTATGTCCACAACAATCGTTGCTTTGGTATCCACCAGTATCCCATCTCATAGGAGATGCAGATTTACAACTGGTCATTGGTCATCATGACTCCTGTCAATTACAGTGCTGATTGCCTACATAATGATGAAATACTAACTTCTAACCTTAACCTAAGCATAGTAGTACACCCCGATAGATAGCATTTCTGTTTCTGTCATTTCTGTAACGATCACATCCATTTATTATATTTCGGAACACTGCACAGAATCCATCAAGCTTGAACTTTTCTTGACAGGGTGAGCTGACCTATAAATGGACTGCGAAGGTTCACCTGAACATTGTGACCACCAGATGGCCTTTTAGGAAAACCTAATTCATTGTGAGTAAAATATGATGACTGGTCGACAGATGGAAGCATTGAGTTATAATGCTCTTGAACCTGTAATGACAGACCGCGTGTGCAATATCCATTAAACATAAACACATCTAAATCTGTCTGTTACTTTAACTTACAGCACACAGCAGCTGTTTTTGGGAATTAGTATAATTATTATCGTTAAAAATAAGCTTTACCGTGTATTGTGAATATAGACCTAAGGGAATTAGAAACAGTGGAGCGATCACAGCCTCGACTGCTTTACTTTTTTTTTTTTTTTTTATCAAACTTACAACATAATACAAATATTCAGCATGTTTCATTCAAAAGTTACTTTACTAAGGAAACTGCTCTGTTCTAGAAGTCCCTGCCATAGTTGACGTGCACAGTAAAAAAAAAAAAAGAAAGAAAGAAAGAAAAAATAAGAGAGTTATGATGGCGTGGCTCCAATTTTAAACCAAGATTTCAGTTTAGTCATTAAGTGCATAAGCACAGATATACTAGGATTTTGTGGCAAAGGGCTGAACTCGTATTTCTTAATGGACGGAGCGTTTTCGAACCGCAATTCCCTGTAACTTTTTTGAACGCTCTCAGACCGCCATGAAAACCCCCACTGAGGAGTCATTAAACCGACACATGTGTCAGTCGCCCCGGCGTGTTCAGTCCTTCGCCTAGTACGCTGTTTACAAACCCCCGGGAGGGGCTGATTGACAAGCGTCTCAGCCAATGAAATGCACGAGCCCGCGATCCAGAGCATTCTATTGGCTAAAGGAGCTGTCAATCAAAACGCAGCGCCATTGAGATTCATTGTGCTGCCGTTGCGCCATCATCAGCCAGCCGCTCGGAGTCGGAGTAATATCCTGCTGAAAACGCTATTTACTCGCCGTTCCCCGATCGCCGGTAATTCTTTACACCGTCACGGATATCTTTGTGATTGGCTTGTGTACCATGGAAAATATCAAGACAGGACTTTAAGCTGTTATCTGGGTAAGTGCATTATTTGTGTTGGTTATTGTAGTTTTGTACAAATGGAAGCGTGCTCACCATCCATTGCATTGCAATACATGCCCTCATTCTTTACATATAAACATATGTATAGTAATAAAACTAGTCTGTGCGATGGGATTTGCTCAAAGGATGCTGCATCTGTGATTTATGTTACATGCTGTGATTGTAACACTGCAGACACAATGTTGTCTTTACTGTTACTGGTATTTTTAGATGCAGTCGATATGTAGTTTGCTTACGCTACTGCTGTGTCGGCATAAACCTGCAGTCCGCATCCTTCACTTCAGCTCAAACCCTCTCCTGCAGCTCAACATTTCTTTATTAACGCCTACTGGGTTGATGCTGCTTCAACTGCGTCAACTAGGTCATCGTTACATCGTCGAGTAATGTTTTATTTTTATTTTTATTAAATGTGTGTGTCTGTGTGTGTGTGTGTGTGTGTGCATATCAGTAAGAGTTGATTGTACTGAATATTAGCATGACAGTAGTGTGAATATTAGGAGCAACAGTACAATAATACAATGTGATACTGATTTTACACTGCTGATAAATAATCAAGAAGTTGTTACTGAGTAACTTACATTTTAGACACAATATTGACAGTTACTTTGTCTATTATCACAACTCGCAACAAAAATAGTTACAAACAGAAGTCAGAAAATGATCAGATGATGCATGTTTTCAAGCAGTGGTCTTTCGCTCCTGAATGAATAAGTGTTTTTGAACTAAACTGTTGATTAAACTTATTATACATCAAAAGACTCTAAAAGATGCTCGTCACCACCTACTGGCATAACCTTCAAAAAGGGTCACTGAAAAATGCCCGTCTCTTGGTCAGCCTGTCTGGAACACCACAAACAAATAATTTTGTACGCATGGGTGTATTCAAATTTTAGTCCAGTTAAATTCTCTGTAGATTGGCCCTGCTCAAATTCTCATTCATCTCTATGGCAGTTGTTTATTTGGTGCATGATCCTCTGAAATTACAGTATGCAGTTTCAATTCTGCTGATTTTTTCTGAGCCGTAAATTCCATTTGAATAATCACTCTGGAACCACTGAATTATTTCCAGTTTCAAAAGCAAATATGTCAGAACTATTTCATGTGGGGTGTTGAAAGCAGATGGTTCATCTGTGATACTGAGGCTCAAGACTGTGGCTGTCTTAAAACCTAGTGAGCTGCCTATCTAGACAGCAGTTTTGAGCATCATGTGCTCATCTCACTCAGAATGTATTCACTGCCCAAAATCTAGATGTACATTGAACTGATTAGGGTTCAAGAACATGTTCTGGTTCATGTTTGTTAAATGCACTGCCCCAGTTTTAGAAGTCTTTTTCTTCGATCTGTGACTCATCTTGCCTTTAATGGTTCTACATTTGATGTACAGAAGCATTGCGTTTTATTTTTAATGTAGCCTTTGGAGAGCAATAGCTATCACTCCGAGTAAACTCAGTAAGAACATTCTAACACAATTTTTATTTACTTGCGTACTAATTTACTTACTGCCTTTATTTCAAGTCATTCAACAGCATTCATCAGTTCTCATATCTCATTTGTGTGTGCGCACATTCAAATCTAGTGTCTGAAAAATGTATCCTTTTGTGTTCCATTGAAAATATGTGTTTGAAATGACAGAAATGTACTAGTTGGGGTGTTAATTTCTTTACGATAATGCAACTTTGAATTGGATCTGTTTGAATGTTCTATGGCTCTGTCAAAAAACATAATGAGCTGCCTACCTAGACTGCATTTTTGTGGCGCATGATCCCCAAAAACGCTGACTAGGTAAGTAGCCCATCTGCGTGTCTGTCAGGCAGTGTGTAGTCTTGATTCTTGCTTGGATTGATTCATTCTTTTCCATCATAATCAGATGTACTCATGAACCTTCACACAGCAACACACAATAACCCTCCTACATGTCATACACACTAACTGTTCCGTCTGGAAAAATCAAGTAGGCAGTTTGTGGGATGTGTGGCATCTCTTTTGGGGTTGGTGGAAATCACACACATACTGTCTTTCTCTGACTTTCTCTCTTCTCTTTAAAAGAAGGTAGTATGTAAAAAAAAAAAAAATAAATAGAATAGTTTACTCGTAAAAATGGTACACTCTTTTCTCTGCCAGTCACCCTGCCCCCATAGGCTGTAAATCTGTATCTGTTAATACAAAAGAGATTGTTTCCATCACCATCCTTACATTAATTTTCCAAACTGCTTGCTCTATGTAGGGTCGCTGGGATGCTGGATCCTATCCCACTGTCACAGGCTGTAAGCAGGGAAACCAGGCCAGTGTTTTCCATTATGTTTTGAATGCAAATACAATTAATGGGGACCAAAACTCGGTAACACGGTAACACCCATGTGACCCAAATGACCCATGCACCATATTCCAAGCCTTTATTAAAGCATATGGTTTGTTTGAGAAGACCGAAAATCATTAGTCATTGAAAAAATTGATATCCGCTCTGCCTTTCCTTTTCTCATCCATAACGATCACGAGAAAAGTAGAGTGTGTGAAGAAAACATTCTTTTGAGTTAGATCATTTCAAGAAGTTGGTTCACAAAATACATGAAGCACGTGTCTGATTTATCTGGTTCTTGAGTTCAACTCCTTTCTCGGTGATTCAGTCGCAGCATGTCTGGATTTAATAACCGCATGTTTCTGGAGTTATCAATAAGTAATAACTAAATAAAAGACAGTCATTCGTGACTAATTATTGTCACTTCAATTATGTTGATTTAAAACACCTATTTCAACTGACAGTTCATTGCTGTCCGTAAGTTCAGGTCCTTTTATTGGTAATTTGGAAACACTCATGCACCCTTTTGTTCATGCCATCATGATTTTCTTGGGATTGTTGTTACATTTTATTTTCAGAAACATCATGTTGGTATATTCTGGTGGAAACATCAAAACACTGCACAAAACCACTTCCAGGAAATTCAGTCACATTCTCCATAACCACAAAAGCAATTTGCATCTCACATGTTCCATTTGGTTATTAACTAATTATTTTTGAAATATTTGACTTTTATTTTCTGGTATTTATCACTTAACCCAATGCTTCTTGACCCAGCTGGTCATAACATCAGCCTGCAGAACCCTGGAAAGGTAACCGTGGAAACACAGGCGAACGTTTCGAACATAGCTGGAGGGTTTGTAGAGGTGAAAATATCTCGTTTATTTCTAGATAGTATCATGTCATCATCCTGTTTTGTTCAGATTTGTTCTGAGAGCAGACATATGGGGCTCATCTTATAGAGACGTGCTTATGCCATCAGACGTCGCCTTAACTGCCCTGCCTGCATTTCAGATGTGTTCTAGAGTATGTGTCTTATACTGTGTAAGGTAAATGTCAGAGACTTTATATGAATGCTGCAGGTAAAATGTCACATGTTGAGGAACAGAGCAGAACAAAGGCAACATTCTGTGTGCTGGCTGTAGAGACAGAAACATCATTTTTTGATATCTGCCAGAAAAATCAAGGTAGTGAATGTCCCCCCAGTTTCTCATATAACATTGTAACTCGCTCCCAATGTATGATGTATCGTTGGAGACCGTTTCCCATGCTGATTTAACAATCTATTAGTGACATGAAGATGGTGCAGTAATAACTTCTCCTAATTAATCGGTTCAAGATTCAGATTATTGCTGTAAAAAATGAACATGGCCTCAAAACTACTTCAGTATTTTTGTTCTGTTGTTTTGCTTTTACACGTTTAATTCAATTGAGGGATCGCTCGTTCATCGTCCAACTTACTAGAGCACTATTCGCAGATGCACACTCCTCAAAAACGGCAATTTCATTTTGTTACACTAAAAGACATAGGATGAAATTTGTATACATATTGAATGTTATAGCTCACTTATTTGGCTTAAGAGCATGATCCATTTAAGTCCACATATTAACAAGAAACTGAAACTGCTTCTAACCACAGTTGGAGAGCTGAAGTTCCAACCACACAACTTTGCGGTGTCGTTTGTGAAAGTTCATTAGAACTATGATTTCAGGAAACAAAGTATCATTGAACTATGTTGGTAATGATGGAACTTGCAAGCATAGCTCCTAATGATGCTTTTGGGGAACACACTCCTGAATAGCAAAAATAATGACTCGACCTGTGCTTCATTAGGCAGACAAATGAATTCATCCCAAATTCACACCATTCGTTGAGCCAGTGTTGCAGTGTTAACACATTTTACATCCTACAAATTGCTTATTTTAGCTGTACTTGCATATTAAGTTGTGATAGGAGAAGGTATTTTAACATCAAAATATTGTACACTTCACCAAGTAAAGTGCATAAGGAGAGAGTCTACCAATTATGAACAGACCTGCAAACAGCAAACCTGTTCAGCTGGGGTTAAAGCAATATCTTTCCCCAGAAATGAAAATTCTGTTATTATTTACTGACCCTAATGTCATTCCAGATAGGTATCACTTTTTCAAATTTGAAGATTCTTCACAGAGCTCTGTGGTGCTGGAGAAGTGTTGGGAGTAATGCATAACAAGTAACGGGTGTTACATAACCAGATTACGTTTTTCAAGTAACTAGTAAAGTAACACACTACTTTTTCAAATAAGTAACGCAAGTTACTTTGTTTTCCCATGTATTCACTTGACATCTCTCCTGTCCCCATGTCGAGAGAAATGGGGAATAAGTGCATAAGTGCTTAATTTCACTTTTGGTATGAAAGTGTCCTTACAGTTGCCAAAAATCTAACTTTTTTTTTTTGTTATTAAAAAAACAAATAAGCAAGCCCAGCCCAGGTGACAAAAAGTAATGTAAAAGTAATGTAATGCATTACATTCCATAAAAAAGTAACACAATATGGTGTAAATATGGTGTAACGCAATATTGTAATGCATTACTTTTAAAAGTAACTTTCTCCAACACTGATCAAGAATGTCAAGCTTCTAAAGGAAAGAATATATAAAAGCACTACAGTAATACTTTAATTACCGATAGTGTGTTTGTAAGGAACAGACTGAAATTTTAATTGTTAGTCAATAAAAGCAAAAATCTTTTCAGAAGTTCTAAAATCTCATAGATACTACTCTCAATGCATTTAAATTTCATTCATCTAAATAGTGCCAGATTTGACTTTATCCACCAGGATTTGATTGGATCAAAGACGGGTAAATAAAATGTTGGTACTTTTTGTTTTAGGATGAAGTGGATCTTTTAGGTATTCATCTTCTGATCCAGCTGTTCTTTCTGTGTGTGTGTGTGTGTGTGTGTGTGTGTGTTTCCAGTGCAAAGTCTGGAGTGGGTCAGACTCTTTTTCGTCACAGCTGCCCCACCCCTAGCTTCTGCTGAGGTCATCACATATCACCACGGCCCACGGTGCACTGCTCTGCCCTTGCGTAGGGAGCCTATGCCTGTTCTTTGAGAGAGAACATCAGCCAAATACATAGAGAGACTCAACAATGGGCCACTTTGTAGCCTCAGGCCAGAAACATACTTTACACACAAGTATGCTTGGCCAGGACAGATTAAGCGTGCTGTCCCACTGACCAAGTTAAATGTGTTTTTGCACTGTCAGATGTTGTTTTTTCAGGCAGTTTGCTATAAACATGACCGTTTGATTCACTTTAGCCAAGTTTGTCTACAAACCGCGTAGTGTGTATTTCGGGACTTAATGTTATAGTGTCCATGCAAACAAGTTGTGTAATAATTTATGGCAATCTCTGTGTAAAAATACCATTCGGTTAAATACGTATGTTCCTATTCTGGGAAATTGTCTACCTCAGTTAGCACTGCATGTCCAGTGTACAGAATGCATTGAGGATAACACCATAACCATAAGACTCTACTTATGCTAAGCTTTAGACTTAATTAATAAAAGTTATTACTAGGGATGTCACCGGTATTGGCACTACAATTGTTCCATTTGCAGCAGTGTACAGTAGTGTGCCAACTCAAATTAAATGAGTTTCTTAGTCAGGAAGCTTTTTATGTAAACATACAGTAGTCAGTAAATCTGCCTTGCAGTATACATGCAACCAGACAGACCTTCTTATGTCTATTGTGTTGTTAGTATTAATCAAACAAGAAGAAAAAAGGAAACAATACTATAAGAAAAATATGCAACTTTCATGTCATTCTTTAATAATAATTTAGGTCACTGTTTAGTTTGGGGACAAATTCTCATTATAAACTAACTATTAACTATGACTTTTGCCTTTAGTGAACTCCTAAATTGCTGCTTATTAATAGTTAGTAAGGTAGTTGTTAGGTTTAAGTATTGGGTCGGATTAAGGGATCTAAAATATGGTCATGCAGAATAAGGCATTAAAATGTGCTTTATAAGTACTAATAAACAGCCAATATGCTAGAAATAAGCATGCTAATAGGCAACTAGTTAAACCCTAAACTATAGTGTTACCATAATTTAATTAAATTTGTTCATGTTTACGTTATAACATTTAACTCTGACAACCCAAGCTGTTACCTTTTAATGATTTTGAGTTTGTAATTAAATAGTTGAGGTTTGGGGGATGTAACATTTGGGTTTTTGTTTTTTGAACAACAAATTTTAAAAGTCGAAACTCAACTATGTCTTACTGTTCTGCATGGTTTAGTTACAGACATCCTCACAATTGATGGCCAAATGTGATTGCAGATTAGGGTGTTCCTTGTGTCTGGATCAAATTAGTTGGTCTGGGGGCGAAATATATATCACATGTCTTGGTGGGAAGCTTAGCCTCCTAAATTCAAAATATTAAAATGGAAACAGATTTGCCACTCTGTATTTAGTGATATGGTTTGTCATTATAAGAGAGACTGTGTGTGTGTATGTGTGTGTGTGGCTGATAGTGATTGCTGTCTGGGAAACAGACTTTCTAAAGAAATTCAATTAGCTGGAACAGTTTGCTTCCTCACGGTCCCTAGGGCCAAAGCTGAATCACACAAACACAGCCACGTTCTGTCTCTTATCAAACACGCTCTTCATCTAAACCACTGCATGTTTGTGTTTGGATACAAAACATTGGCTAAATAGTTGGCATTAATTGATTATATGTGGATTAACACTTTAAACTAATAGTATTATTAATGGTTTAGCAGTAGCAGGTCAGTGGTAACTCCTATAATTCCTTTTGTATAACCATAGACATGGTGGAAAGCTGAGAAGCACCTTAAAGTGTCTTCGTACAAGTGGCTTCATCGCTGGCAGTGTGCAGCAATTACAGATCTTAATACTGTTAGTGTTGTTGCGGTATCAGGATTTCAGTAATTAGTATCAGTGGCAGTAAAATTTCACAGTTCTCGTTACCAGTGTCTGTACCATAGCAAGGTACAAAAACTATTGGAACTATTTAACACTTTAACTATTTTAACTGTGTGAAAATAAAAAGAAATTAAATGAGTTAATTATTAATGCTAATAATAATAGCAAGTAAATAACACATGAACCTAGGCCACATTCACACAGCAGCAAAATACGGATGGCAGGCCTTATTTGAGTCAGTTGCATTCATACACATTTCAGTTATTTAGGGGAGTGACAACCATTCTATAACCGACTTACAGCTAGGGCTGGGCGATATGGCAAAAAAATAAAATCTTTAATAAAAAATGTTTTTCAGAACGGTTGACCGATTCTCGATTTTTAACTAGTCAACTTGAAAATGTAACTACAACATGATTCAAGTAACTTTTTCTTTATTAACCCTCTAGTTAAAGAAATTGCTATTCCAAATGCACTACACATGAAGTTGTCAACATGATGTAAATGTTAAACAAATCACTTGTTAAATATCTTTGCAAAAAAGATGCATGAACTTAGGGCTGGGCGATTCTGTAATACATGAACTTAGGGCTGGGCGATTTTTCCGATTTTATTGATTAATTCGAATTTAATGTTTTGCCACGATTTACTGTTTAGGTATTGAGGAATCGCGATTTTGAATAGAAATATTACCAAACGTCAAAATTAGACACTTTGACAATATGCCAATGATAACAGTAAAGATAACAGCCATTCACACAGAATGCGCTTTTGTGTTGACAAAGATGCGACGCAGGCAGTGGAATAGGAAAAACATGCAAGAAGATGGGAGTTTAACTTCTTTTAACTTGAGCGCCGCATTTTTAGAATGCCGTTTCATGCATGAGATGCAGCAAGAGACGCGAGTACAACAGTCAAACACGTCCATGTTTACATAGAATAAACAATGGAAAAGCAGCGTAGGCGAATAAAAAAAACTGTAAATACTAACGTTACTGTATGTCTGATATTTCATGTTTGCATAATGGTGACAGGCTGAAAGCTGCTGTTGTTTTTATAGAACATATAGTTAATAATAGTCTACTGGTGATACACCTTCAGTCATTTTGAAAACGCTACTTTTGATTATTATATGTCTTGTGACTGCACGTACGTGTCTAGCATATCCCGGGTTTTCATGTGTGGTTTCAGAGAAGCAGATATAATCGCTGTATTATCTGAAGGTTTAGATCTGGTCACAGTCCACCACTGGAGCTACTTCAGTCAGTTTTGTTCAAATGCTATGCTCTACTGAGGTATAAAAGCTGCCATCTGTAAATTAAGATTTGATGGATGAAATTGCACCTCAGTTGAACATTTGTCATGTTACATGTGGTACGACTTTGTCATCTTTGATATTTTACTTTGATAGTCACTGTTGCTATGGTTACAGGTGATAGTCACAAGTTTTTTTGTCCCTTCAATTGGTATGACTATCAGTGCCAATCATTGCAGTTTTGGATTCAATCCTACATTTAGATACGGTTGTGTATTGAACTGCATGAAAGTTTATCGCAAGCTCACTGACTGAGTTTGGCTCTCCCAAATATAATCCACGAAGCTGACTACACTGCACATGGAATCTTTTATTTACACAATGTCCATTATTATGAAGGTATTCGTGAAAGTGCAGAACTCGATGATCTTATGCTGAAAAACCTGACTGAATCACCTCTGACTGACCATTATGTTAACGTGACCAACAGACATGTCTGTGACAGCATCAATGCTTAAGACATTATTATATATA